>NW_023270268.1:51690874-51919532 GCF_011800145.1 Mirounga leonina
CCTGGAGAAAGTTTAGAATATTTTCCAAAATTAGCAATATAATTGCTGTTGTTTTTTTCCTGTAATATTTGTCCTTGCTGTGCTATCTTATTGAGATCCTTGAAGTGAGAGTCATTAATTATAGGTGGGTTTTTTCCAGTGTTTTTTTTGAGGGGGGGGGTCTTTTATGCCTTAGCAAAATAAATGTAGTAAGCAAATTTTAATCATAAAATTGTCTATACCACAGTAAGCCCAGGTTCAATTTCTTTAACTGGTTTACTTAAAAATTAATTCTATTACTTGGATTTTCCCAGGAGTGAATGAAGATATTTAGTTATACAGACTGTTTCTATGTATTTCCTTTTAAGGGGTTTGTGATCAAGTATTCATAGTAAATAATAAATGTAAGTTTGTTTGCTGTATCTCCATAACCATATATTCAGAATATGTATATATTCTGAGTTTGGTAAATCTAGAAAAGCAGTTTTTTAAAATGTTAACACAAATCAGTACTCATTGTAAAATGAACACTTGGTTTCTATTTTAAGAATGTTATATAAGCATCAAGTGTAAAGTAATGTAGTGAAAAAATTGTGAAGATAATTGCTGACATGCCGTCTAATAAGTTGTTATCCGTAGATACATGGTGTCTATCTTAAATGGCAAAATTTACACTGAATTTCCTTTTAACATCTGTTTTTAATGCTACTTCAACGTAATTTATTACTTTTTTTTTTCCTTAATTCACTCACTCTCCCTTTATTATGATTTATAAAATGTTTATCCTTCCTGGTTTGTCAAAGTTTCTATGTAAGTATATATTTCTAGAAGAAACTCTATGATGACAAAAGTGGCATTTATTAAAATACAGGTCCCTATGTTATCAGAGTTGTTGATAGTTCTTTATTTAGAGGCAGTAGCACTTTGGAATCTTTGAAGACTAGAGTTTAATTCAGTTCAGAATATATATATCTTACTAAGTAGGTAACCTAATAACATTTATTAACTTTGTTCTCAATTTTGGCATTGTAATGATCTTGACTTGGTGGATTTTGTTTGTTTCTTTTTTTGATGTGGTGTTTTATATTAAATTTAACTGGCTTTGTATGCCTGCTTTATACCATCTGTCTTCTGATGCTTGTGAGTTTGTTATTGGGGACCTCACTTTTTGCAGCATTTTTGTTCTTGAAAAAGACATATTTATAAATCACATTTTGGTTGTAGCTACATTATGCCTCTTTCTCTTCAAATACCAGCCTAAATGCCATTTCTTCCATAAAGTTATCTCCATATATCGAGTCAAAATTGATCTTTCATGGTACTGAACTACTGTACTGATTTACAGTACCTCTCTAATAGCATTAATACTTTAAATACTTTATTGTAGTCGTTATGTGGCTATCTTACCTTCCATATTAGACTCTAAATTACTTAAGGTTAGATCCATTTTTGTATTCTTTATTATATCTCACCGCTCTGAACATGTATTGTGCAAAGTAGGTACTAAAATTTGTTTAGTCTATTGGATGAATATTTTAAATGCTCCAGAACAGCTTATTCTTTAAATAAATATTTATTCTGAGTAGAAGGTTTATCTCATTTTTAAATTCAGGTTTTATGTTTAAGTTTATTAAAATAAATGTTTGTTTCCTGTAGTCTACATTCAGTTTTTTCCTTGACAGTCAAAGGAAACTGACATAGAAATACGAAATCGTTGGAAGACCAGGTATATTTTTTTTAAATACAGTACACTGCACTCTCCTCCCCCTCCACACATGCTGTAATTAATATTCTACAGTGTGAGAGTGGGGAAAGGTTTTTCTTTAAGGGACAAATTAAATCTTAGGGAGTTGACCAACCCCTGTGATATCTTAAGATGGCCTTGAGAAGATTAAGCTGTTTGAATAAATTAATATCCATGAAAGGAGGAGATGCAAGGAGATATGGCTGAAACCAGGGCAAGACTCAGAAGGTGCAGGAGGAAACTTCTTATTTTTATAGAGTGGTATTTTAGTTGTTGCCTTTGATGGAGAACGTTGACCTGACCAGAGAACACCTATTACCTATTATATTGGAAAATAGCTCCTAACTTGACAGGTCAAAGGCTCATTCCTGTCCTGGTGAGAAAAGCTGTCACTGAAAAAAAGGTAAAGTATTTAATGAATAGGCAGCATCTCTTGTGGTTTTGCTTTACTGAATGTGGCCTAGAGTCATATTTGATGTTGATGGAAAATATCAACCAAGCAGAATGTGAGTAGAGCTTGAAACTTCAGAAATATATTGCTTCAGCAAATATTTGTTGAGCATCAACTACATACCCGAGTGGATGCTAGTTGTGCAGTAGTGATCTAGATTCAGAGAGATGGCCCTGTCCTCATTTACTAAAATCTATTGAGTAGAAGAGAAAGCAAACAAATACATAATATGGATATTTTTGTGGTAATTCTCACAAATTCTGTTATGTGTTTTGAAGTTAAAGTACAGGACTCTATCAAAGATATGGATTAGATGGGTAAAAAGGACAGCAACTTATACTTTATGTTAAAGTCAATTAAAAGGATGTTGGATCAGGTAAAAAGTCATCTGTGGCATTTCAAAAGGACCTATGAAATACATTGTCTTGATTGTCATTCTAGATTCCTCCTCCCTCATCTGCTTACATCCATTTGAACGCCATATCCTTGAATATTTCTCAAAATTGTCTTCCTCTCTACTCTATTGCCACTGCTCCAGTTAAGGCTTCATTGCTTGCTGCTTGGACTACCACAATAGCCACTGTGGTGGATTCCCACCTCCAACATTAACCCATTCAAATTCATGCTCACATAGTGCTAGCCCTGATCTCTGTAAAATACAAATCTGATCACACCACTCCCTGTCACTCCTTTAATGGATCCCTATTATACAAAGGTTGAAGTTCAAATTTCTTAAGATAGCAGACTCTCTGAGAGCTACAGACCTCATTCAGGTTTATATCTTGCTATGTTCTGATTCATCCTTTCCACATTGTATTATACCAATTACTTTCTTGTCCTTGTTGTTGCTTTTCCCTTTGTTTAAAGTATGATATACTAACAACCTCATTCCCCCAACCTGCAGCTCAAGCATCATTTCTGCACAAATCATTTGCTGATCCATCCCATCCCCAGAATGAGTCCCTGTCCTTCTCTGTGCATATCTCCATTAACAATTCTACTTATCACATTATTGTTTGATTATCTGAAACCGGGAAATAATCTTACACACTTTCGTGTCTCTAGTGCCTAGTGATAGTAGGTACTCAATAAATATTTTTAAGTGAATAAGTAAATGGTTTGCCTTAAATTGGTCTCCATATTCTGTAACTGTTAAGTGTAAATTTGTATCTATTAATAACATATGTCCTCATCACGAAAAATTCAAATTCACTGATTGAGCAGATATTTGGTCTCAATAATTTGTGCCTGTAATGAGACCCTTATGAGGTCTTTGCTACCTAGTGCGAACAGTGCCATCTATTGGCTATTATCCAAATTGTATCCACTATCCAGAACAGAGCATAGCACCAGACATTTTTAGGGAAATATACCTGTGAAAAATTTTCTCGTGAATTTGTATGAAAAAAACTAACCACCACATGCATGGCAAAGAAAAATGAAGTAATTTAATCATATATCCCAGCAAAAGGGAATTGCATTGTGTCCTGACATAGTAACAGAGAATATATACTGTCATTGTATGGTTTTATTTATTTAGAGACCAGCTCATTCCTAAAGAAACTAAGATGCCTATCATTGTTTGATAGAAAACGACCATTAAGTCAAAATACAAATGAACATTCACTCTGATCCTCATTTAAAAGGAACCTGATACATTGTGATTTACGTAGCATTTCGTTTCCAAATACTTTTAAATTTTTCATGGAATCATAAAAATGTAAGGGAAAAAAAACTTTAAACAAAAAGTCTCTAAGTCACAGATAGTTGCCTTGATATGAAAAGGTAGCACAGCTCTTGTATGAAAGGTGGTATTTCTATTTGTCCTAAGTAATTTGTGTTACATTTTTAAAAACTGAAAAAAATGTTTGTTATTATTGTTGTTTTTACTTCATTCACCGATCTAACATTTAAATTTAATCAGCAGAAATAAAGCCACACTTGATTTGGCTGATGTCAAGCACTTGCCTGACTAGTAGCTGCCAGGCTGTGTGCATGTGTAGTTGATACAGTGTTTTGTAAGTACACAAAGATGATTTGAGTTGAGGGTAAACCATCAAAATATTAGTGAGCCTTGCTGTGTTGCTAGATTGCCACTGCTCTTAAGAGTTTCAGAAATGACGTTTCCTATTGTTGAAACAAACATAGCTTAAGATAAACAGGATATTGGAGAAATACTTCTAAAAAATAGTTTAAGTTGGAGCACCTGGGTGGCTCAGTCGGTTAAGCATCTGCCTTTGGCTCAGGTCACGATCTCGGGGTCCTGGGATTGAGCCCCAAGCTGGGCTCTCCGCTAAGCGGGGAGTCTGCTTCTACTTCTCCCTCTGCCCCTTCCCCCCACTCATGCTGTCTCTCTTTCTCTCTCTAAAATAAATAAAATCTTTTTATTTTTTTTGTTTTTGTTTTGTTTTTTAATTTTATTATGTTATGTTAGTCACCATACAATACATCATTAGTTTTTGATATGGTGATCCACGATCCATTGTTTTCATATAACACCCAGTGCTCCATGCAGTACATGTCCTCCTTAATACCCATCACTGGGCTAACCAATCCCCCCTCCCCCTCCCCTCTAAAACCCTGTTTGTCGCTCAGAGTCCATAGTCTCTCATGGTTCATCTCTCCCTCCAATCCCCCCCCCTCATTTTTCCCTTCCTTCTCCTAATGTCCTCCATGCTATTCCTTATGTTCCACAAATAAGTGAAACCATATGATAATTGACTTTCTCTGCTTGACTTATTTCACTTAGCATAATCTCTTCCAGTCCCATCCATGTTGATGTAAAAGTTGGGTATTCATCCTTTCTGATGGCTAAGTAATATTCCATTGTATATATGGACCACATCTTCTTTATCCATTCATCTGTTGAAGGGCATCTCGGCTCTTTCCACAGTTTGGCTATTGTGGACATTGCTGCTATGAACACTGGGGTGCATATGGCCCTTCTTTTCACTACATCTGTGTCTTTGGGGTAAATACCCAGGAGTGCAATTGCTGGGTCATAGGGTATCTCTATTTTTAAATTTTTGAGGCACCTCCACACTGTTTTCCAAAGTGGCTGTACCAACTTGCATTCCCACCAACAGTGTAAGAGGGTTCCCCTTTCTCCACAACCTCTCCAACATTTGTTGTTTCTTTCCCTGTCCATTTTTGCCATTTTAACTGGTGTAAGGTGGTATCTCAATGTGGTTTTAAGATCTATAAAGAACTTCTCAAACTCAACACCCAAAAAACAAATAATCAAGTCAAAAAGTGGGCAGAAGATATGAAAAGACACTTCTCTGAAGAAGACATACAAATGGCTAACAGACACATGAAAAAATGTTCATCATCATTAGCCATCAGGGAAATTCAAATCAAAACTAAATAAAATCTTTTTAAAAAATGGTTTCTTTATTTATTCATATATGGACTCAATTTAAAGAGAAAAAAATTCTTATTACTCCTCTCACCTTATAGACTTTTTTAAAAAAAAGATATATTTATTTATTTTAGTTTCAGGGGCAGGTAGAGGGAGAAAGAGAATCCTGAAGCAGACTCCCCAGTGAGCTCGGAGCCCAACATGGGGCTTAAGCCCAGGACCCCGAGATTATGACCCGAGCCAAAATCAAGAGTTGGTTACTGAACTGACTGAGCCACACAGGTGCCCTCCACCTTATAGACTTTGATACTATATCATAATGTTGCTTAATGTATATATATAAAAGTAGATTTAAATCCTTACAGTCATAGTGTTTTATAAATATAAATACTAAAATTTATAATGTATATATGTATACATATATACATATGTACATATAAAAATATGTATAAATACACATACTAAAATACTAATGTTAATAACAAAATTATATAGTAACAGTAGTAATGCTAGTTAACACATGTAACTCTTGCTATGTGCTAGGCACTTTGGATAGATAGATAGATTATATATGTACACTCACACTCATCTAATCTTTTCTATAATCCTGTGAGTTAGGATATAAATCCTGCAATAATACACCCCGGGAGAAGGGAAATTGAACTATAATACCTGAGCAATCTGGCTCCAGAGCTCATACCCCCCTTTTTTAAATCCCACTTACAACATTTTCAGTATTTTTATCTCCATTTTATGGATAAGCAAATGGAGGCACAGATAGGCTAAATGACTTGTTCAAGATCCCACAGCTAATAAATGTCAGGTCTGGGACTTAAACCCTGGCTGTCTAGGCTCCAGAGCTCAAGCTTTTAGTATACTTAGTTACCTCTCAAACAAATTTACATATTAATGTAAATTTACTAGCTAAATTTACAAATTAAAAGTAAAACTTCAAAATCTGTGAAAACAGGACTTAACCAATATAATAAATCTAATACAGATGGTATTTTTTAAAATTTACATTGTATTTCAGATGTTTGGTTTGTTGATAGACAAATTTACTTGCATTTTTTATGTTTTCTTTTTTTCTTTTTTCTTTTCTCTCTTTTTAAATAATGCTAAGTGTACTCTTTAATCTCCATCACCTATTTCACCCATCCTCCCACCCACCTCCCCTCAGGTAACTGTCAGTTTGATCTCTAGAGTAAAGAGTCTGTTTCTTGGTTTGTCTCTCTCCTTTTTTTTTTTTTCCCCTTTGCTTCTTTGGCATTTCTTAAATTCCACATATGAGTGAGATCATATGGTATTTGTCTTTCTCTGACTTACTTCACTTTAGCATTATACTCTCTAGCTCTATCCATGCAAATGGCAGGATTTCCTTCTTTTTATGGCTGAATAATATTCCATTGTGCGGAGAGATATATCTATGTATCTATATATCACATCTTCTTTATCCATTCATCGATCAGTGGACACTTGGGCTGCTTCCATAGTTTGGCTATTACAAATAATGCTGCAATAAACATAGGGGTTCCTATATCCCTTTGAATTAGTGTTTTTGTATTTTTTGGGTAAATAGTAATGCGATTACTGGATCATAGGGTAGGTTTATTTTAGTTTTTTGAGGAACCTCCATACTGTTTTCCACAGTAGCTGCAGCATTGTGCATTCTCCCAACAGTGCACTAGTGTTCCTCTTTCTCCACATCCTCCCCAACACCTGTTGTTTCTTGTGTTTATGATTTTAGCCATTCTCACAGGTGTGAGATGATATCTTATTTTAGTTTTGATTGCATGTTTTATGTTTCATACAGTCCCTGAATGATCTTGAGATTTATGTCATTGTAATTATTTTTTCTATTCTGAAGAAATAAGCTTATTTTAATTACTGGGCCATTGTTTTGACAATCTAGTCATTTAATGCAATCAAAAGTAATAAAATATTAAAATATTTTAAAAATCTATTTAACAGAAAATTTTTATTATCACTGCTCTTGCAATCATTGCACACTGGTGTATGCAGACTAGCAGAGCATCAGCTTAAGTGATAAATGCAGAAAGGGCTGCTATAGCTCAGGTTTTTTGAGTTTGCCCTATCTGTACTACCTACTCTGTTTCATGTGTTTCCATTTTCAGTGCCTCATTATCCCACCAGTTCTCTGTGTTTAGTCTACTGCAGAATCCTTGAATTTTATGCAAGAGTGACTTTGGCCTGTTCTTGACACAGACAAAGTTTCAACATAAGTCCAGTCTTCTCTCATTAGCCCAGAATAAACTTCTGGGCTTCATAAAAGTGAAAAAGTCTTAATTTACTATGTAATGTGAAACGTTAAAGACATTATTTTGTGAAAATTTCTTAGTTGCAAATTATAACAGCAATAAGAGTCATTTTGTCCTTATAACTGCCAGAAAATTTAACGTGAGTGTAGCAATGGATGCCAGGCCATTGTTGTCATTTGACTTTTGGGCAGGCCTCCAGACACTCATAGGGATACATTAAAAGCAAACACCAGCATTTTAGATCACATGGCACCAGACTTGGTTATGAACACAAACGTAAAAGCTGGCACTGAAATTGCATTGATTTGCTTGATAGTAAGTGGGGTACTCACAGACTTATATTAGTAATTTTCAGAGTATCCCTAAAGGCACATTTTAAAATTCTCGGAGAACGTTCTCCTCGGGTTTCTCTTAGAACATATTCAGGGGCTCTCAAGCCTTCTTGGATTCCAGATGGGACTCTGCTTTAGAGGTTGTGATAGAGCCATTAATCCACTGAGCTGTTATTTGACAGTATCCTAGCAACACATGGAGAGACAGGTGACATTTGAACATTGCAGGTGTACCAGATATCTGTGTATTCCAGATTTTTTCCTATTGTGTAATCTGAGCCATTCTAAAAAAAAAAAAAACAACAAAGTTAAAGTAGAACTGAACTTTCTTTTGCAAAAGGTGCTTTACTAACGTTTGTCCTTCTAGTTAAGGTAGATTTCAGTGTCCCCCAAATGTCTGTGGCAGTTTTGAGGAGAATTGCCTCATCTGTGTTTATAAGCAAAGGTCCCAGTAGTTTGAAAAAAAAAAGGGAAGGGAAGAAGGCGTCTCTCCTTTTTAAATCTCCCTTCACCTTGACCCTCCTCTGCCCTATAGCACTGCTGATCCCACTAAGTACTGCCACATGTTCTAGGTATGTTCCCTATGTGCCAGACTAGGTGACTGATCTTCCTGCGTGAACTTCTGTTAGAACTTAGGAAAGGTGCCTGTCTCCCTTTTTACACTACATTATGTTAGGGGTAGGGAATACCTAAGCATAAATGCCTGTACTCGTGAGTGTTTTCAAGATTATACTAAAAGTAACTTTGAGTTTTTATTTGCACCCCTCTCTTTTCCTAAGACCCATAAATAAGATCCACAATAGAGGTGGGGAGGGAGCTTAGATCAAAGAGAAATTTGAGTGATGGATACATAATCTAAACCTAGAAATCACAAATATGACAGCTAAAACATTGTTACAAGGTTCTGCTTGTCTACTTTAACTCACTCTTCCGTGAAGAATGACTCCTTTTGCAGGCCACTTCTTGGTCCAGCGCTAGATTTCTGATATATCCACTCCAAGGTTTACCACACAGGCCCTGAAATGTGTGAATCTAACTTAAGTTTAATATGGTCTGTCCAACTACATTTATAATGTATGTTGGTAAGTAGAAAATTGAGTGGACCAAAACAGCACATTTTAGGTTGTTTCTAGTCAGAATAGTGTTCTACTGTACTTAATCATTAAAAGTATATTCTTTCACAGTTGTTTTACATACAGTTAATTTTTTGTTGTTACATGATTATCATTAACAATTTTAAATTTTGAAATGAATTTTATAATAAAATGGATATACCAGTAAGGCCCACTACAAGCATGCATGTATGTACTATTTGAAACTTCTCTTTTCACAACATTGGGATCCTTTGCATGTTCAGGATCGAACAAGGTAAATGGGTTCCTGGTTTTTCAAGGAAAGGTTTCTATATTCTGTGAATTGCCTGGTCAAATAACCTCTGAATATGATGTTAAAGGTACCTTTTATACTTTTAATCTACGATCTTCATATGTTTAAATTTATAGTTTCAAAATGCTACTATTGTAGCAAGAATTTTAACACATGGTAAGCAGCTATATGGGAAGATTTTCTTGGATTTGGAAGTGAACTAAAATGATGTTGTTTTGGAAAGGAAAACAGTAAGTTTATCTAAATCTAAATGTCTCTTGATTTGGTCACTCAAGAGCACAGGAGGTATTGCTGACTCAAGGACTATGACTTATTTCCCTTAGAAAATAATGTGAGTGAGAGGTTATTTTTACTTTGATCAGTGGGGATATCAAGGTCAGAGATCTGGAATACTTCAGCACAAATAATTTAAACAGAAATCTTCTGATACACCCAGTAACTTATTATCTAAGGAGTGTAGGCATTTTCTTACCTGGAATATTTGTTATGTGTAATATGTATGATAATTTGACTTTGCCTGATTTTATTTTTTATCCACATGCTATGAAAAAGAAGACTCATTTATTCCTTCAACAAACTGTTTATTGAGAATCTTCTGTGTTCCGGGCACTGCTTTGGGTGCTAGGGATATAGAAATGATTACAAATCTTCTTGGCCTCAGGATTTCACTGTTAATTCAGAGCAGTAATACCCAACCTGGCTGATCAAATTACCTGAGAAATCTTTAAAAATCATCAACTCATAGGTCCTATCCTGAAGACTTATATGAAAAATAAAAGTAAGAATTATATAGCTTAGTACTTTGCTTCAGGAGTAGGGGTCTTCCAGTTCATATAATCATCTTGCTGTTTTCTGTCTTTGCAGCCCAGAGGATATTCTCTTTACCGTGTCTCTTCCTGTCACCCAGATCTGAACCTCTGAAATAAAAATAAAGGCAAATTAAAGAGTTATGAACTAACTTAAATTAGTGAATTATCATTTCAAAAGGCAGTAATTAGGTAAAGATGCCTTGGAATCCATAGTCCAAATGAATGGGATATGACAGGTCATTTATTAATACTTTAGAACACTGGTTCTTAACTTTTTTTTGGACGCACAGATCCCTCTGGAAATCTGATAAAAGCTGTAGATTCTCTGTCCAGAAAAATATAAGTGCATATTATTTCAGGAGGTTCATAGACCCTCTGATACCCATACATGATACCCATATTAAATGCCTTTAGTATCTCCTGAGGTTTTGGTATATTTTTTATGGTATATTTTGTATGATTTAAATTTCATTGGAATATTCCAATTTAAAAATGTTATAACAACTTCACATACAATCCAGAAACGACAAAGAAAGGAAAAAGTCACATATAATGCTATCCTTTTGATTACCATTTTAGTGTATTTCTTTCTAGTTTTGTTTTGTTTTGTTTTGTTTTTTAAGTAGTGTGGAGCCCAACACAGGGCTTGAATTCATGACCCTGAGATCAAGACCTGAGCTAAAATCAGGAGTCGGATATTTAACAGGCTGAGCCACCCAGGTGCCCCTCCTTCTAGTCTTTTTTAAACAGTATATATTTTTATCATTGTATTCAAGTGATATTCTGACTGTAGAAATTTTCAAGGACATTATAGAAAGTTTATTTTTTTTAGTAGTTGCTGTAGAGATTACAATATGCATCTTTTAAAAATAATAGCACATGTTAAAGATTTATTGTAATATATATAAGAGAGCATGGCAATCAGCAGATCTTTCAAGAAGGTAAGTGTAAACTTAGTAGCTACAAGAGAATTCATACAGGTCTTAAAATTGCTTGCTGAATTCATTGACATGTACATTCCTAATATGTCCACTTCTCCACATGTATGTTTTACTTTATAACAAGAAAGAAAAAAGCTCACCTAGAGGGTAATCGTATACAAGAGAATTTAGTCCATTATTCACTAAACCAGTAGTTGGCCACCTTTTAAGAAAGGTGTGTCATGGGTTTACAGTATGCATCTTTAACTTACTATAATCTATTTCAAATTAATCTGATAAAATTGAAATAAAATATACCACTTTACCTCTCTTTTTGGGTTTATTTCCATTTGTACCAGTTTTACCTCCATTTTCCTCTCCTTTGTACTATTGCTATTATACATATTATTATATGTATATACATTATAAACTCAACAATAGTGTTAGAATCTTTGCTTTCAGCAAGTACATGTCTTGCAGAGAAATTAAGAGAAGAAAATTTAAAAATATTTGTATATTTACTATTCCCTGTGCTCTTCGTGCCTTCTGAGTGGTTCTGAGTTACCATTAATTTCCTTTTAGCCAGAAGGACTTCCATCAGTATTTCTTATTAGGGCAAGTCCACTAGCAGTGAATTACCTCAGTTTTTGCTTCTCTGTGAATGTTTTTATTTTGTCTTTATTTTTTTTTTTAAGATTTTGTTTATTTATTTGACAGAAAGAAAGAAAGAGAGAGAGAGCACAAGCAGAGGGAGCGGCAGAGGGAGAGGGAGAAGCAGACTCCTCGCTGAGCAGGGAGCCCTATGCAGGGCTCAATCCCAGGACCCTGGGATCATGACCTGAGCTGAAGGCAGACCCTTAACCAACTGAGCCACCTAGGTGCCCCTATTTTGTCTTTATTTTTGTTGGATATGGAATTCTTGATTTACAGGTATATTTTTCCACTAGCAGTTTAAGTATGCCATTCCCATTGCCTCTGGTCTGCATTATTTCTGATGAAAGTCAACTATTAATCATATTTTTTCCTTGTATATGTCATGGTATTTTTCTCTTGCTGTTTTCAAGATTCTCTCTTTTGCCTTTGGCTTTTAGGAGTTTAACTCTGATGCATAAAGGTGTTGTTCTTTTTGCATTTGTCCACTTGGAATTTATTGAGCATTGTTGAAATGTTAAAGTTTTCCACCGAATTTGGTATTTTTTTGGTATTATTTCTTCACATTTTTTTTCCTGCCCTTTCTTCTCTCTTTTCTCCTTTTAGGACTTAAATCACATTTATGTTAGGATGTTTGATATTGCTCCACAGATCACAAGGGTTCTGTCATTTTCCTCCAGTATTTTTTCCTTTTGTTTTTTGGTTTGGGTAATTTTTATTGATATGTCTTTATATTGGCTGATTCTTCTGCCATCTCAGATCTGTTAATGAGCCCATCTGTGAGGTTTTTTGTTTTGGTTTTGGTTTTCATTTTAGTTCTTGTACTTGTCAACTGTAGGATTTCCATTTGGCTCTTTCTCTATAGTTTGAAAGTTCTCTGTTGAAATTCCCTATTTATTTCGTCCTTCTTAGCATATTTTCCTTTAATTCTTTGAACACATTTATAATAGCTTCTTTGAAGTCTTTGTTAAATCAAACATCTGTGCCACTTTGGAGTTATTTTCTATTAACTGCTTTTTTTCTTGAGTGTGGGTTCACACTTTCATGCTGCTTTAAAAATATCTAGTAAATTTTGTAGGTGTGTGGATATTGTGTTCTTGTGACTCTGGATTCTGTTTTTTTCTTCTGTTTCGGGGTTTTGTTTTAGTAGGTAATTATCTTTCTTTGACTCAGTCTGTGAAACTTGTTGCCTCTATAGTGTTCAGCTGCTGATGTCTCAGCCCAGTTTTTGTGTATTTGTTGGTGTTGTCTGCTTTTTTAGCATGGCTCCTTTCGGGGTTTCTCTTGTGTCTATATAGTTTAGTGGTCGGCTAGTGGTACCTTAGGACAGTAAGGCTTCCACACTATGGCTAGGATGTGTGTAGATGAGGAATACATTCCAACATAAAGCAAATTTACAAGACCTAGGCTTTCAGTCTTTACCATGTTCTCTAAAATCTTCTGCATATGTGCACAATTTAATAGACAGCCAGGAGTATGTGGACAGTTTATAATCTCAACCATCCAGGGCTCTCTCACTTCCAAAATCTAGTTTTGCTATTGCCCTGAACCAAGCCTACCAGCTATGGGTGCTAAAGTTGTGGGATTTTTGCCTCTCAGGCAGTGGGGAATATAATGTCCCCAGGCAAGAAGCTCAAAACATGCCATTCTTAGTTGATGAAGCGGCAGTATTTCTCAGGTTCTTCTCTGCAACTGTTATTTCTCAGTGTTCTATAATAGTTGGTTTTTGTCATTTTGTCTAGATTTACATCTGTCTACTCTTGCAGTTGTTACTGGAAGTAAGAACATACTATTATAATATTTTGGAATGGTTTCTTCACATCTTTGTCCTGTGCATACATATTATACTGCATATTTCACATAAATTGAATCTAAAGTATGATCTAAATTTGTGTCCTGCATTTTCACTTAGTATAGTTTGAGTAATTTTCAATGTCAGTAAGATTTTTTGTAAGTATCTTTAATAGCTACATTATACTTCAATATATCAATTTTTTTTTTAAGATTTTATTTATATGAGAGAGAGAGAGAGCGAGAGCATAAGAGCAGGGGAGAGGGAGAAGCAGACTCCTCAATGAGCAGAGAGCCAGATGCAGGGCTCAATCCCAGGATTGAGGTCTTGACCTCAGCCAAAGGTGGGCACTTAACTGACTGAGGACTGAGCCACCCAGGAACCCCAGTTTATCAATTTAATGAGATAAATCCAATTATTCCTCCATTGTTAAAAATCACTTGTATATTGCTTTCAGTTATTTTCAATAATTTGGTGTTATAGCTAACACTGGGATGAACATCTCTCTGCATTGATCTTGGTATCTTAAGTGATTAATTTAGAGTAGATTCTTGAAATAAAAATCCTGTGTCAAAAGGTATAAATATTTTAGATATTCTTAATATATAGTATTCTGTCATTTTCTGGACAGTAGGCAATTTTTCATACTTAAGGTTTTTAACATTGTCATTGTTTTTAAAAGATATACTACTCTTACTAAGTAGATTTGCCTAACTAGTTCTTTATTGTTGGAGAGTTACGTTATTTCCTGCCCCTCAGTTTTAAAAGGAAAGTATTTAAAATATCTGAATGGTCGTAGCTCTTTCATATTTTAAATATTTTCTTCTAAGCCCCCAAATTGGAAATATTCTCAGAATACGAATACTCTTTGGGCTCCTTTCACATTTTTTAAATTGCTTTCTCTAAGTGCATCAATTTATAAGACCACTAGTGAAGTGAGAGTTTTACTTCATTGGCTAGCATTACCTAACATTTAAACATTTTTAATTTGCATATTTTAATAATAACAACAGGTGATTCTACCAGAGAAATCTAAGGAGAGAGTTTGACCAACTGCCTTTTTACTGTGTGAGTTGTCTTAATGCTGTTTCCTTCTCATCTTTTAGGATCTAATGATTTTGCTATCAGCTTTTAGGGATTGTTTTGAAATGAAGCTATAAACTCTTGGTTAAATTTGTTACTAATAATTTTACTGTCACTGTGTTGCCATTGTATTTCACTTCTGTGCTGCTGGAATGCTTTTTATATAAAATTGAATATGTTTATGTGGCCAAACCTGTCTCTCTTTTTCCTTTATGATTTCTTCTGTTGCTTCTAAGCCCGAAAAGCTAACCCTACCCCACCATCTGAATTCTGTTTTTAGGTTGAACCACAGTTTTACGGTTAAAAAATGATTGCATATTAGCATTTCATATGATTTTACCTTAAAAATTTTTATAAGTATATTTGTTTTCCTTATTGGAATATTTTGTTCTTTATTCATAACTTCATGAACAAATACAGAACAAAATATATGGAAAAAACAATCTGGAATAAAACTACATTTTTCAAGACTGTGAAAAATCAGCTGTCTTTTTGGTAGAGTGGTCAAATAAAAAAAGTGGTCATTAGTCTAGTGGTGAAGACTTGGGATTATCATACTCAAGTTACTATAATGTATTGTTTTGTTGCCCTTTAATGGTAGGTATTTTTTACAGTCTATAAAAGCAATACTTTTAATTAACAGATTTTATTAGTGCGACAATTTTCAAAAATAAAAAATAAGGTTTAATTTACCTCATTTTTTAGGTCAGCAAGGTGGGGTCAGGAGGAAACTAGCAAGAAAGTATTTTAGAATGAAATGAAAACCCAATAAATAATGTATTCATTATATATGTACATTACTTGGACTCTCTACATTAGAATTCTAAAGGAAAATTAGCAAGATGTTAGAAATCGAAGCTCTGCCAATACTTTTTTTTAAGATTTTTTATTTATTTATTTGAGAGAGCAAGAGAGAGAGATTGAGAGAATGGGGGGGGCAGCGGGAGAGGGAGAAGCAGGCTTCCCCAGGAGCAAGGAGCCCAACATGGGACTTGATCCCAGGACCCCAGGATCATGACCTGAGCTGAAGGCAAACGCTTAACTGACTGAGCCACCCAGGCACCTTCTGCCAATACTTTTTAATCATTACTAAAACAACCATGGTTTGGGGCTTTTCTTAAGGAGAAATCATTAATTATGATGAATTGTGAAGCAGTTTTGTGATTAGATTAATGTCAACTAAAAAATCAGTATTTGACTGTCTACATTATTGTCATTTATTACTTAAGCAAATTACTGATTACAGGTCTCCTGAGGCAAAAGGCCATTACATTTATCCATTATAAAATTTACCTCTTAACAAAATATGTCTTTAACCTTATGGTAGTAGTAAGAATGGGTGTCAAATGTCAGCTTATAGGGAAAACTTAAATAGTTCTTGCAGTTTTTACAGCAAACTTTAGTACCTTAAAATGCATGACATAGACATACTTTATATTGAACTGTAAAAAAATTTAATAGTCTTTAAAAAGTTTTAATTTTTTCTTTTCTTTATCTTTAAAGATTTTTCCTTTTGTCATAATACCCATTTTCCCTGGTCCACCCAACAAAATCCAACTTGGAAAACATAGGATTAGGGCTAGAGAAGAAAATAACTATTGTTACCATTTTGCCATATTGTTTTTAGTTCTTTCTAGGATATACATTTTATTT
The DNA here is from genome assembly GCF_011800145.1 of Mirounga leonina. Classification (NCBI taxonomy): domain Eukaryota; kingdom Metazoa; phylum Chordata; class Mammalia; order Carnivora; family Phocidae; genus Mirounga; species Mirounga leonina. The sequence goes on from NW_023270268.1 coordinate 51,707,315, forward strand.
TTAAATTTTAATTTTTTTTACAAATCCGAATCATTTTCTGTATATAGTTTTGTAGTCTTCCAAAAATATGATTTTAGTATTTGCCTATGTTAAATAATGTCTTTAAATCATTAAAAAAAATTGAGGGCACCTGGGTGGCTCAGTCCTCCAACTCTTGGTTTCATCTTGGGTTATGATCTCAGGGTTGTAGAAGTCTGCTGGGGATCTCTCTCTCCCTCTGCCCTCCCCCCCCGCCCCGCCTTGTGTGCTCTTGCGCTTTCTCACTCTCTCTCAAATAAATAAATAAATATAAAAAGTGATTACTGTGCTGCTTCCATCATGGGGTTGGACCATAATTTAACCATTCTCCTTTTGCGCATATGTTTATATTTTTCAAAAAAGTTTTGATAAGCATGCTTAACATGGATGAGGAAACTAAAGCTCTTGGAGGTTACACAGTCAAGGCTCAGTTCTTCTGACACCCAGTCTTTTCCCTTTTGTCTTTTTTTCTTTTGCCCATATAAAATTGTTGGGAACATGTGAAACATACCCTGATTGCAGCTATTCCATTTAGAAAATCTCTTAGTAAATCATTCAAATCAAATAAATTATTTTCTACAATTTGTTTATAGAAATATAAATATTTATTTTACTTTATATAGGTTTATTTTGTATCATTACCCATTTTGAGCAGTGTTTCAAACAACTGGATATTTAATGAATGTTTTTTCCCCAAATATTCATTTATTAAAAATTGATCAAAAGATTATATATAGCCATGAAATTTTAAAAGCAAATGTCCAATTAATAATAGCTTAAAATTAAGTGCATCCATGGTTTGTATTTTTAAAATTCATGATTTAAAAGAATGACAAATTATAATGTCTTATGTGAAAATAAAAGGCTTCAAAGTAGTATGCACAGTAGGGTTACAATATTATAAAAATGATTCTGGGGGCACCTGGGTGGCTTAGTCCAGTAAGTGTCTGACTTTGGCTCAGGTCATGATCTCAGGGTCCTGGGACTGAGCCCTGTGTCATCAGGCTCTGTGCTTAGTGGCAAGTCTACTCCTCCTTCTCCCTTTGTCCCTCCCCCTGCTCATGCTCTTTCTCTCAAATAAATGAATAAAATCTTTAAAAAAAAATGATTCTGTACTTTTTTTAGTTTCAGGGGTAGAATTTAGTGATTCACCAGTTGCATATAATACCCAGGGCTTATTATATCAAATACCCTCCTTAATTCCCATCACCCAATTACTCCATCCCCCCCCCCACTCTCCTCCCATCCAGCAACCCTCACATTTGTTTCTTATAGTTAAGAGTCTCTTATGGTTTGCCTCCCTCTCTGTTTTTATCTTATTTTATTTTTCCTTCCCTTCCCCTATGTTCATCTGTTTTGTTTCTTAAATTCCACATATAAGTAAAATCATATGATATTTGTCATTCTCTAATTTATTTTGCTTAACCATAATGCCTCTAGTTCCATCCACGTCATTGCAGATGACAAGATTTCATTCTTTTTGATGGCTGAGTAATATTCCTGTGTGTGTGTGTGTATGTGTTGTGTACACACACACACAACACACACACTCAGCCTCTTCTTTATCCATTCATCAGTGGATGGACATCTGGGCTCTTTCCATAGTTTGGCTATTGTGGACATTGCCGCTATAAACATTGGGGTGCAGGTGCCCCTTCGGATTACTACATTTATACCTTTGGGGTAGATACCTCGTAGTGCAGTTGCTGGGTCATAGGACAGCTCTGTTTTCAACTTTTTGAAGAACCTCCATACTGTTTTCCAGAGTGGCTACACCAGCTTGCATTCCCACCAACAGTGTAGGAGGGTTCCCCTTTCTCCGCATCCCTGCCAACATCTGTCTTTCCAGACTTGTTAATTTTAGCCATTCTGACTGGTGTGAGGTGGTATCTCATTGAGGTTTTGATTTGGATTTCCCTGATGCCAAGTGATAATGAGCATTTTTTCTTGTGTCTGTTGGCCATTTGGATGTCTTCTTTGGAAAAATGTCTGTTCATGTCTCCTGACCATTTCTTGATTGGATTATTTGTTCTTTGGGCATTGAGTTTGATAAATTCTTTATAGATTTTGGATACTAGCCCTTTATCTGATATGTCATTTGCAAATATCTTCTCCCATTCTGTCAGTTTTCTTTTGGTTTTGTCGACTTTGCTATGCAAAAGTTTTTTATCTTGATGAAGTCCTAATAGTTCATTTTTGCCCTTGCTTCCCTTGCCTTTGGCAATGTGTCTAGCAAAAGGTTGCTGTGGCCGAGGTCACAGAGGTTGCTGCCTGTGTTCTCCTCAAGGATTTTGATGGATTCCTGTCTCACATTTAGGTCTTTCATCCATTTTGAATCTATTCTTGTATATGGTATAAGGAAATGGTCCAGTTTCATTCTTTTGCATGTGGCTGTCCAATTTTCCCAACACCATGTGTTGAAGAGACTGTCTTTTTTCCATTGGATAGTCTTCCCTGCTTTGTTGAAGATGAGTTGACCATAGAGTTGAGGGTCCATTTCTGGGCTCTCTATTCTGTTCCATTGATCTATGTGTCTGTTTTTGTGCCAGTACCATACCATCTTGATGATTACAGCTTTGTAATAGAGCTTGAAGTCTGGAATTGTGATGCCACCAGCTTTGCTTTTCTTTTTCAACATTCCTTTGGCGATTCGGGGTCTTTTCTGGTTCCATACAAATTTTAGAATTGTTTGTTCCAGCTCTGTGAAAAATGCTGGCGGTATTTTGATAAAGATTGCATTCAGTGTGTAGATGGCTTTGGGTAGCATAGACATTTTAACAGTATTTGTTCTTCCAGTCCATGAGCATGGAATGTTTTTCCATTTCTTTGTGTCTTCCTTAATTTCTTTCATAAGTGTTCTGTAGTTTTTAGAGTACAGATCTTTTACCTCTTTGGTTAGGTTTATTCTTTAAGCCATCTTATGGCTTTTGGTGCAGTTGTAAATGGATGAATGTTTTTGAGGAGAAAACCTGTTTTAAAAACTTTCTAGTACTTTTACCTCTTATCTTTTTAGTGACGAAAATGCTTCAAAGAAATAATTTTGGAAGATCCTCTAGAGGCAAAGTAAAGTAACTGCATTCAAAGATAGAAAGTATAACTTGGAATAAAACAGAAAGGTTTTATCAAAGGAGTTAAAAACGTGAGATTAGTAAAGCAAAGATGGATAGGTAGATTATTGCAGATGATTGCTGCTGCAGAGAACACCACTCCCTTCCTAGCAGTCATGAGATGATACAGAGGAAGAGAGACAGAGTCAAAAAGCAGAAAGAAACGTAGTCACAGGAAATAAGTTTCTTAAAAATTGCTGTCGTGGGATGCCTGGGTGGCTCAGTCAGTTAAGCATCTGCCTTCAGCTCAGGTCATGATCCCGGGGTTCTGAGATCGAGTCCCGCATTGGGCTCCTTGCTTAGCAGGGAAACTGCTTCTCCCTCTGCCTGCCACTCCCCCTGCTTGTGTGCCCTCCCTCTTTTCTCCCTCTCTCTGTCTCTGACAATAAATAAAAACTAAGAAAAATCTTTTTAAAAATTGCTGTTGCAGTACTACAAAGGATTTAAAATAGAGAAAGTATTATTCTAAACCATATCCTACAAGGATCAGGAAAGACATTTATGTAATTGTTTAAAATAATGTCTCCTACCGCATCCTAAAATGTTAATATTTATGGACTAAAAGATATGCTGATGCTTAAAATTGAGATAGCAAAAGTAGGTGGCTATGAAGGTGCTAAAAAAGAGAAGGTAATAAAACAGAATTTAGAAACGTATAAATGTTTATCCTTGTATGTTACCACACATTCATTTTGAAAAAATTTAGGAAACTTCAAAATTATTTGTGCTTTGCCCTTTAAAATATAAACAACTGTATTATTGAGTCAAATTTTACTTTAACCTCAATGCCATGTCTAGAATATTACTAAAAATAATTTGTTTTGCATAGACTTATTTTGGAATTTCTGAGAGACCTAACATATAAATAACTGATGCATATAAAAAGCCCTAATTTCTTCCTTCCATGGGAGAATCTCTTGGTTCAGCTGTCCAAAAAAAAAAGTCTCAATTCTTTACAGGGAAATGTTAAGTAAACATTTCTGCTCGGTGGCACAATTGTGTAGCCAATACAAATTAATGATTATTTGGGTTTGTTGTTTCTTCCATTTTCTGTCTTTTTTATGCTTCCAAACTTATATTAAATTAGTCAGACTTTTTCCCCTATCTCCCTACCTACCTTGGCTCCACAGAGGGGAGAACATTTCTACTTCATCTACTTAGCTTTCATATAAAGCTACTTCCTTTCTAAATGTGGGCCTTCTTAAGTGCTGTTAAAAGGTGGTTTAGGTGGAGAGGCTTCATAGCTGGAGCAGGAGTGAAGGAAACTAAAGGGGAGAGAGGGCACTTATTTTGAACAAAGAGAGGTAGTCTGTAGCATTCTCACAAAGATCTTGAGTGCTGTATGGGTGGTTAAGTAGACCATAGTGTATCCTTCCAGCTACATGGGGTTGTACAAAGATGGTGGCATTTCAGCATTTCTACAACTAAGGATACACGGGAATAGAAATTCCAGGTAGAGGGTTGTGCGTGAGTGAAAGCACTGGGAGGAAAATGCAGGACATGGTTGAGAAATAGAGTCTGTGTATTGCTGAAATATTGGGTGTGAGTGCAGAAATGGTTGAAAAATAAGGGTAAAAGAATAAGCTTGGGAAATTATTGATGGCAATTAAAAACTAAAGTGAAACATTTATGCTTAATGTAGAAGCAATGGAGAGTCACAGAGGTCTTTTTTAAGCAGTAATTTAGAACCTTGCTTTGTGAAGATAACTTCAGCAGCTGTGCTTAGGATGGAAATTTAAGTGGAAAGGATACAGCTATAGTTGTCTAGATTGGTGGTCAGCCTTTTCTATAAAGAGCCAGATAAATATTTTAGGCTTTGTGGGCCATATGATCTCCGCCACAACTACTCAGGCCTGCCACTTGTAGCCATAGACAGTTTATAAACAAATAAGCATGGCTGTGTATTTGTGTAGTAAATGAGCAACACCGTTTTGTAAATAATAGTATTGAGTTATGAATAAGGGTTTCTTACACAGGTCCTTAAAGATGTTGTACCCTTAGGTTCATATTTACCTCTTTAGCGTCTTCCTCTATAAAATGGATCTATAAAATGGCATCCTTCTCTGATTTTTAATAAAGAAAGTAACTGTTAAATAATTTTTTTGCAAACCCTAAAGCTGTTTAGAGAAAATGTTTGATAAAGCTCTAAGATGAATTTGCTATTGAGAATGGACTATTTGCTGTTGGCTTAATTCTTTTCATTTCTTCTTGGGTCTTTGTTTAAACCAACGTGGTGCTAACTTCCAGAGGTAAGATAAATCTACTTTTGAGCTACTTGTAATATTTCTAGCTTAGACCTCGATCTTAAGAGATAGAATTATAGTAACTGTTAAAATGAAATGTAGCCAGAAATATGATAAGCTGTTGATAATGTGTTTCTATCATAGTGAGATTGCATTTACTTTAAAGGAAGCAGCACAGTACCTATACTGCAAATACGTTTAATATTTTAAAAGTTACTCATCTGGAAAAGCTTGATTCAAATGAGCTTTTTAGATGGCACTCACAACCTTTAAGATCATTAATGGTAGCATCTGAAAGACTAAAGAAAATTTAGTTTTAACTTTGTACAATCTTTTCTGGCAATTAAAAATGATTAGATTTATCTCTTTTTTTTTTTCCCCCTTTAAAGTTAATAATCAAATGGATCTCAAACTGAGAGGCAGTATAGGTTATTAAGAACATAGATTTTGTGATCTGGGTTAAAATTCAAGTTCTGCCACCTTACCATCTTTGTGACTTAAGGTAATTTATTCTTCATCTAAAAAATAGCATTAAATGTACCTGCCTTGTCAGGACTGTTACGAGAATTTTGTTAAGTGAGATATATATAACGTGCTTAGCACAGGGTCTGGAATGTTATAAGCATACAATAAATAATTACTTTTTCAAAAGGATGTTAGGTTTTTTTCCAGAAAGCTTATGCTTTCTTTTTTTTTTTTTTTTAAGATTTTATTTATTTATTTGACAGAGAGAGATATAGCAAGAGCAGGAACACAAGCAGGGGGAGTGGGAGAGGAAGAAGCAGGCTTCCCGCAGAGCGGGGAGCCCGATGTGGGACTCAATCCCAGGACACTGGGATCATGACCTGAGCCGAAGGCAGATGCTTAACGACTGAACCACCCAGGCGCACAAGCTTATGCTTTCTTAGGAATGTCTGTCATGTTGGCTGGCAAGGATATGGCACACAGAAGTTAACACTTATATATTTGGAACACGTGATCACTTTGAGAATGCCACTCTGTTATCAAATAAGTTTGTTAAAAATATATGCAGATTTCATGGTTGTTTTAATTTCCCCAATACCATTATCATCCTCTCAAACATTCAGCTATTTGAATTAGGTAAATTCTTCCTAAAAGATAGAATTCAATGAAATTAATGTTTCAAAATTAATGTGTATACATTTATGAGGATTTAAAAATTTACAAGCAAGTTTATTTCAAATATGAGTATATTCCAGGCACTATCCTAGGTGCTAATGATACAAAGATGTATGACAGTTATTGTCTTCAAGAAGCTGATAGCCTTCAAAGAAGGAAAGATAGGCAACAAAATCAGTAAATATGCTGAAAATGTGCTAATACATGTGTTCCCAGGGTTTACAGAAACATAGAGCAGAGAGTTGTAACCATCATGAAGGGCTAGGGAGAAAATAAGCTGAAACTGATGAGGTTTTCAGGAGATGATGCCTTTTGAGCTGAGCTTTGAAAAAACAGATCAGCCCGGAAGAGGAACTAGATGTTGTTCAGAGAAAGGGAGTTTATAGATTTTTATTAACATTCAGTAGAAACATGGCTGTGTGACTTTGAACAAGTAACTTTACCTCACGAAGTTCTATCAGTATTAAAAGAATTTATAGGCTTTCTATTCCAGTGAAGAGGAAGAAACAGGGATCAGATTTATACTCCCAGCTAAACAACTAAAAAAACTGGACAAATTATTAGAGAAAACAACTCTCAAGACAATGACGTAAAACATGAAGGACAGTGATTCCTAGAGGTGGGGGAAAAATGAGGTGTCCCCTTCAATTGCTTCAGCTTGAGGCCTAGAGAAAGTTTCCAGATCACACCACAGGAAGGGATGACTCAGGCAGAACCTGGTAGTCTCCTTGAGTTGAGAAGATTGAGCTGAAGAAATCACAGGACAGGTTACCAGAGAGGAGTAAGCTACAGAATATCTGCAGAGGGTTTTCTTCAGGTATTCAGCAGACTATTCACTAGTACATGTATGTGAGGAAAGTATCCAAGGCTTGGAAAAGAACTATTTGAAGTGATTAGAAGAAATTGCCTGCCACTACACAGAGTTGGGAACAGTGTCACCTCCCAACACCCAGTGTGGAAAACCTCATCATTCGTGGTGCTCCTGATCAAGTACTAAAGAAGTCTTAATGGTGGGGAAGAATTAATGACAGACGTAAAGCTGTTCTGGTGCCACCTAACAAAGTGGGAACTGAAAGGATCAAACTCCTTCCAAGTAATTTAACTGTGTCCTGTAACAAAGACCAAGACTATAGGAATACAAAAATATCCAGCATACAACAAAATAAAATCATGATGTCTGACATTTTTTCCAAAAGTACCATGCATCCAAAAAGATCAAGAAAATGTAACATATAATAGAGACAAAAATCAATCAGTTGGAACCAACCTAGAATTAGTTGATGAGTACATTAATAGAACTATTATAACTATATTGCATATGGTTAGAGAGCTACTAAAAAAACTGAACATATTAAGTAGAGACATGAAAGCTATAAAAGCAATCAAAATTCTGGACATGAAATGTCTGAGGTGAAAGATATACTGGGTGATATTAATGGACATGATACACTGCAGAATATGGATTAATGAACTAAAAGACATATCAAAAGAAACTATCCAAAATGGAACCAGAGAGGAAACAAAAACAAAAACAAAAAAGAGCATTTGTGAACTGTGGTAACAACATTAGGCAACCAAATACACAATATAACATGTGACTGGAATCCTGAAAGAAAAGGTATGAATAGGGGCAACAGAATAATATAATTGAAGAAATAATGACCAAAATATCTCCAAATTTGATAAAAACTACAAGCAGTTTCAAGAAGGTGAACAAGCCCCAAGCACAAGAAATATGAAGAAAACCACACCAAGGCATATCATAATCAGATTGCTTGAAACCAGGTATGAGAAGAAAATCTTAAAAGCAAAAGAGTAAAAATAAATACTAATTGTTAATATATAAGAGAAAAATAATACTCATTATGTATGAGGGAACAGAGATAGCTATGAAAGCAGATTTCTCATGGGAGACAATGCAAAGTACAAGACAGTAAAGGAATAACTTTAAAATAATGGTAGAAAAAATTTATAGGCCTGGAATTCTTCCAGGAAGAATATCTTTCAAAAATGAAGGCCAAAATGAAGACTTTTTTTAAGACACACAAAAATGGAAAAAATTTATCACCAAAACTCCTGGACTATAAGAAATGGCTAAAGGAAGCCTTTTCAGATACTGGGTTGACATAAAAGAATAAAGAATAGAGAGTACTGGGAATGGTAATTACATGAGTAAATAGAACTCTTTAAAAGATAACTGTTTAAAACAAACAACACAGTGTATTATAGAGTTTATAACAATATATGACAGCAATGACAGTAATAATACAGAGGCTGGGAGGGGAGAAATGTAAATGTTTATTGTAAGGTTCTTATAGTATATATGCAGTAATATAATAAAGATAGAGTGATAAATTAAAGATGTATATTGTAAACTCTAAAGGAACAACCAAAATAACACAAAAAGAGTTTTAGCTAATAAGCCAACAAAGAATATAAAATGGAATTATAAAAATACTCTATCTAGGAGAAGGCATAAAAAGAAGAAAAAGGGGACAAAACAGATGGGACAAACAGAAAACAAATAGCTTGTGGTAGAATAATAATTATATTAAGTGTAAATTGGTCCAGACATGCCAAGTAAAAGTCAGAGTTTTTCAGATTGCTTAAAAAAGCAGGATCCAGGGCGCCTGGGTGGCTCAGTTGGTTTAGCGACTGCCTTCGGCTCCGGTCATGATCCCAGGGTCCTGGGATCGAACCCTGCATCGGGCTTCCTGCTCAGTGGGGAGCCTGCTTCTCCCTCTCCCTCTGCCTGCCACTTCCCCTGCTTGTGCTCTCTCTCTCTCTGACAAGTAAATAAAATCTTAAAAAAAAAAAAGACTGGAGAATAGATCAATGGGACAGATAGTCTAAAAGTAGAGAGATACATATATATACATATATATATATATATCCAATTGATTTTTAACAAAGGTACAAAGACAAATGCATGGAAAATAATTCTTTTCCACAAATGGTGCTAAAACAATTGCATAGCAATATATCAAAAAATTTTTTAAGGTTTTTCTATGTTGCACTACATAGAAATTAATTAAACTATAAAACTTCTAGGTATAAACATAGGACAGATCTTTATCAATTGTGGTTAGGTAAAGATTTCTTATATATAACACCACAAAAGCATGATTCATAAAAGAAGAAATTGATGAATTGGACTTCATGAAAATCAAGAACTTTCACTTCTTTGAAAGATTATCTTAAGACAATGAAAAACAAGCCACTCAATGGGGGTGGAGAGCTTTATTCAGAAAATAAACATAAATATATAATTTAGTTTGTGTGTGTGTATATATAAATAATATGCAAACCTCATGTATGAAAAATTACTTTCACTATAATTAAGAACTCTGAAAGCTCAATAAGAAAACAGTCCCACAAAAATACTGATTCAAATGTTTCCATTGTTTATTCCAGTGTTTATAGCAGCACTATAACAATAGGGCAAAGTATGGAAAAAGCCAAATGTCCATCCACTGATGAGTAGATAAAGAAGATGTGTATGTGTATACAATGGATTTTACTCATCCATTGAAAAGAATGAAATCTTGCCATTTGCAATGATGTGGATGGAAGAGAGTGTATTATGCTAAGTGAAATAAGTCAGAGAAAGACATATGCCATATGATTTCACTCATATGTAGAATTTAAGAAACAAAACAGATGAACATAGGGGAGTGGACGGGAAGTAAAAATAAAATAATATAAAAACAGAGAGGCAAACCGTAAAAAACTTTACTAGAGAACAAACAGGGTTGATGGAGGTGGGTGAGGGGATGGGCTAAATGGGTGATGGGCATTAAGGAAGGCACTTGTGATGAGCACTGGATGTTATAGGTAAGTGATGAATCACTAGATTCTACTCCTGAAACTAATGCTACACTATATGCTAACTAACTTGAATTTTAATAAAATCTTGGAGAAAATTAATTAATTAAAAAAAGAAAACAATCCAATGAAAATTTGGCAAAAATTTTGAAGATCCGTTTTTCCAAAGAAAATTACCGATAAGGAGTACATGAAAAGGTGGTCACCACCATTAATCATTAGGGAAACATTGATTAAAACCACAATGAGCTTAAAATCACTTTAGAATTTTAAAATTAAAAAGGCTGATTATACTAAGTCATAACTAGGGTGTAGAGCAACTGAAACTCTTATACACTGCTTGTGGGAATATAAAACTACTTTGGAAACAGTTTGGTAATTTCTTAAAAAATTAAGCATATATTTACCATCTTTCCAGAATCCTCTCTATACATTTTTTGTATAAAAAGAGCATATGATTATTTGAAAATGAGAGAGCTCTCATTTCTCAAAATGAGAAAACTATTTAATCCAATCTTAATTTTGATTTTGCATAATGTTGCCAATTTAATTTATTTTCCAAGTTGGAGTGCTCTTTTAGCTCAGCCACAGTTTTTTTTCAGACTTCCTACTTCCCTGTTCTTAACAATCCCCAAAAGTGTTGTTGGCAGCTGAAATGGCTCTTGTTTCATCAGCTCCCAGGATTTCCACAGTGGTGGCCAGGGTTTCAGGGACCTAGCTGAACATAAATGGAAATGAGAAGGGTGAACAAAGAGTTTAAATAGTTTAGTGTATAAACTGGTTTATATAAGGATAGGCTTGCTTCTCTGCTTCTTGATTTTCATGTATGTAGTTGTGGCTCCAAAGACTGTGCTGGTTTTGAATGTTAGCTTTGGCACTCTTTCACGATTCTAGACATGCTGTCTATTTATAAAGAGCTCGGGGGACTGAACACGTAAGAGTAAATCCAAAGTTAAGGGAACAAGTCTCGACATCGAAGATCGTCACCTCCACAAGCCATTAGGAGACTGACTTATATTTTAGTTTCCTCTTAGGAGCATTCGTTTCTTCTTACTCTTCTGTAACACTAGGGCTTACAAATGGAGTTCAGTAAGTATACTGGCTACCAAGGAGAGGGAAGGGAGCAGAGCAGCTCTGGAAAACCCATGGCAGTAGAAATCCCTTCTCCCCCAGCCAGAAGACCACTCTTAATTTAGAAATTTTAAGCCCTATATGATAAGAATTTCTAGCAGAAGTACAGTTTTCTTCAAGTGAGTTAAAATTATGGTACATTATCTACTAATTTACTTTTTTGGATATCATACCATATAACATAATAATGTTTTAACTTTAATATAGCCTTTAAAGACTTCTAGTATAAGTTCATACTGTTCTTACTGTTCTGTTTCATGTTAATGCTAAATTTTTTTGAGGCGACAAGAGTTATAGTCTCTGTAATTCAGTTTTGGTGATATTTGTTTAATTATGCACTACTAATGTTGATGTAAGGAAAATTATTTTTTAATGGAATATAATTTTTTTATCCATAAGTTTGCTTCACACAATATAATTGTGACATTGTGTTCTTAATCGTGTCTTCATTTTACAATTCTTACATTAAGAAATTGTATTACATGCATTTCTATTTGGTATTATATTCTTATTTATTGTATAAGGTTTAATTTCTGGTTCTGAATAACATTAGTACCATTTACCAGTTTTAGGTGGAATTCATACTAATCCCTGAACTGTAATACACATTAAAATAGCTAAAGCATTAGAAATTTTGGCACTCGAGCCCTTAAAGGTAATTTCCTTCTAAGCCAGTTAGTATGGTGATACGTAACTAAAAATGGATTAGTATAAGTTGTTCTTTTAGCTCTATATCCTGTTTCTTCTTTCTCCTTAATCTTTTCTTAAAAAGTAACTATAGATAGCAAATAGAATGATGGCAACAGAAATCAGACTGCCTCTTTCCTGCTCCCAACTCCCAACTCATCTACTTCGGAGCCAAGCAGCTGCCAATGCAGATAGGTAGATGGCACCTGGAGGTTCTCAGCCATGAGACCTGTTATGATGCTTTCCTTCTTCTGGGACAAACTCAAGGTTGCATCAGTGTAGGGGAGCCCTTGGAAAGAATCTGAGAGGCAGGTGAGTGATAGTAAGAGACTGCAATCCCATATCCATTCAACTTATTCACTAGTAAGGGTAAAAGAAAGATATTTACAAATGAACATATTTACAAATGAGAGAACATTCACATTTGATACCCGATCCAAGAAAAATGCTTGAAAAATGACTTAAATATTTATGAGTACCAATATTTATAAAATACAAATTTTAAAAGTCTGGCAAGTCCAACAATGTATTTTTCCCCATAGTTGAAGTTCTCCCCTGCATTGCTAAAATTTAGCAAGTTATATTTGTATAGGCACATATATTTAGAATGTCATCATATTTCATCTGTTAGGACAAATGTATGATTTGGGACAGATTTTTCTTTTGAACAGAATTAAAAACTCATCCTTACGCTTTTATATCTATGGTATTAATTGCTTTGACTTCATGACTGTCCTAGTGATTTAGCTAGAAGGATCCTGAAATTTAGAGTCAGAAGGTCTTTAATTTCAGTCATTTACTAGTAGAGGCAAGTTACTAAACTGCTCTGGTTTTCTTTATCTTTGAATATGAATCCTATGTTATAGATTGTTAGAGAAATTAATGAACATATAAATATGTCTTAACAGGTGTTTTTATCAAAAACACCAATCATCTTTCTTTAGGAATGGGAATTACCATATTTTCAAGACAGTGGTTATAAATGGAGGAGGGTAGGAGCTGCCACGGAGGGGGATTTTGTAGGGTAGGAGACTTTAACAATACTGTTTGGGTTTTGGGGGGGTTTTGTTGTTGTTTTTTGGATGTGGATACTCATCATCCTGCGTATTTTTCTATGTCTTAAATATTTAATTGTTAAAATAATCTTCCTAATGAAATGCATGAAACTTTGCCATGAAATATCTTAACCAGTAAAGTGTCTTAACATTTTTCTATCAAAGGACTTCCTAAGACACTCTGAAATGTATGCTTCATAATTCTTAGCTTGTTTGGGACCTGCTAGTCAGAATATCATTTCCTTCATGCCATTCTAGTGATGTAATATTGCACAAAGTATCACGTTTCTACTGTGTGTGTTAAGTAATTGGCAGAGGTCACAAATTGTCTGTTTGGGGATTGAACCTGGCTCTTAGAAGTACTGTTTGTCCCACGCAGTATTGGTCTTTATGGAAACTTAAAGTCTCATGAAAAATCAAGAAATGTCCTAACCCTGAGTTTGCATTTCTGTATGACAACGGTGAGTTGGTGCCGAGTCTCAGCTGCTCCCTTGACCTAGGCCACGTGCTTACTGTTCTGCACCCTCACTGTGCTCCCTGATACTGAGGCCAAGTGTCATTTGCCTTTTATCATCATAAATGTTTATATTACTGCTTGGCCCCCGTAGGCAGTTTAGTTTATAACTCTTAGAGAGGTTGTATTCAGTAGATGTCACAGTCTTCTATTGATATTTTGCTGTGATATCTTAACTTGAGGTTACATATTTTCAGTACTTTGTAACTTTATAAAGCTCGCTTGTGTACATTTTCTCTATAAACCTAATGTAAAGTACTATTTTTAAGTTTGTCAACTCCTCCTTCTGTCAGTCAGTCCTTTCATGTTACAAAGTAATTACTTCTCAAATCTAGTTCTTCCTGTCTAACCCTACCACCACTGCTCCACCTCAGGCCCTCATCATCTCTCACCTGGAATTCTTTAATTGCTTTCTGACTGAGCTCCTCATCTCCAGTCACATTTCTTTCAGTTCATCCTCAAGTGTATCGCTAGAAAGTGCAGATCTCCTCTCCTCACACCACTGTTTCAAATTCTTCTGAGTTTCTCTCTCTTCTATGGCAAGATCTGCAAATGTTTCCTGAAAGGTCCAGATAGTAACTTTTTAGGCTTTGCTGGCCAGAAGTTTCCTGCCACAAAAAATGGACTCTGCTGTGGTTGGACTGAGCACAAAGCACCCACAGACAGTACGTAAACAAATGGGAATGGCTGTTCCAATAAAACGTATTTACAAAACCAGGTCACCAGTCTAAGGCCATGGTTTGTTAACCCTTGTTCTAGGATAGGAAAGACTCTCCCTATCTTTCTTCCTGTCTTAACTACTACTCTTCCATCCTGTTTCTTACAGTTTATTCAGAAGCACCACTCAGATTCTTAAACCTTTCTTGTACATCTTCTTTCTATATCCAGTTATTTAATTCTTTCATTCAAACCATTTTTTCACAGAGAAATATTAAAATATATCTTATAAAATGTTAATTCTCAAATGATGGTATCATATTGAAACATGAGGCTGTTTAGTCACTTGCTGACATCTTTATAAATGTATAGTGAAGTACAGTCTTAAATGTTAAAAAGAGTTTTTAACAAATCTTTCATAAAAATCTGTAACTTTGATACAATCCATTGTTGTGGCTTATGGCTTGGATACTATCAACACATTATCCGAAAATCTCAGAATAAGGTCACTGGTAGGAAAGGAGTTTAATTTCAACATTATCAAGTGTATTGAATCAAGGTTCTTTGAGAAAACAATTTTAGGACTGTTAGTAGGAATTGAAAGCATGTAACTCACATTGTGTCCTATCTTCATCACAGCTGCCCCTTGCAAATAGTTAGGAAAGCAGAAAATATTTGGTTTTAGGGTACGACTTGCCTGAAGTATTGGATGTCAAATTGCCACTTAAATTCTAATAGATCACTTTACACAGTTCCAAATGCAAAAAAAACAACAGAACTTGATAATACGTTGTTAAATATATTAACAGTGTGGGTTTTGCCTCATTATTAAATTGCAGTTTTTAAGCTATTGCTGATTGGTACTGATTTAGGTGCTGATTTAGGCTATTGCTGATTGATGTTGGATAGTAAACAAAACCTTTTCCAGTAAAAAAATGAAAGAAATTCATTCTTGCATCATATTAATGAAAAGTGTGATTTGATTACTGTGGTGAGAGTAGATTAGTAGAGCTGCTGTGATGGAATTTTGTTAAGATGTGAATGGATATTAAGCTTGATAAGATAAAGTCCTCTAAATTTTCTGATATTTGCATAATAATACATTAATTTAAAACTCTCTTTATTAAAATTGACCTGTAAATGTCTTTTATGGTTGATTTTTAGCCACCAGCTGAACAGGCCAAAGCCAGACTACAGCTGGTTCTTGAAGCTGCTGGTAAGTGCATAATTTATTTAAATGAAAAAGTACTAAATAAATCTTAACATGCTTACAGGTGGGTCAAAGAAAAAAAAAACACCTATTTTCATGTAGCTTCACAAATTTATGAAATTTAGGTTATATGTATGGCCATATTTTATAGGAAATATTTATTGCTACAGTATAATGCTAAAAAGTCATTCTTTACCTTTTTATTTATAAAATTGGCTTCAATTTTAGTTTCAGTTTTGATAAAGTCCAATTTATTGACTTTGCTTTTGGTGGTATATTTAAGAATTCTTTACCTAACCCCACATCACATCATAAAAATCTCCTCCTATATTTTCTTCTAAAAGTTTTATACTTTTGCATTTAAGACCATATATGATCTATTTTGACTTAACTTTTGTATAAAGTGTGAGTTTAAATCACGTTTTCATTGTTCTAAAGGAAACAAGGTAAATGTAATATAGTAATTTCTCAATTGCATTGGACTAACTCATTGGACTGTTCTGGGTACCATCTAACCTTAAAATACCATATGTTTTGTTTTTCAATGATACAGTAATGCAGTGACTTTGATTTTACATATAATGCCCAGATTTATGTAGACATTAAATATTTTACCTTTTCAAAAAACATGAAAGATCAATGTTATCTTTTCTAAGTACTGATATTTTACTTTGAATCTTAATGTGCTCTTCAAAATGTATGTAACTTATTTAAATAAGTTGTTAAGGTTAAGCATGAGGGAGGGTTAGAATAATAATGCCAAAGTAGTACATATTTCTTAAAATTATTTACTTTTTAAAGATCTGTAAAGAGTCCATAATTTCCAATTGGAAAGTGAGAATTCTATTTCAACATCAAAAGTAATTTCGGACTACCAGATGATAGTAGTTGTATTTTTAGTTTCATTGACTGGGAAAATACATATGTGCATATTGATTCAAGGAGTTCTTGGATTAACTCCTACCAAGAGTGTCCACAGTTTAAAGATTGGGAGCACCAGTGTAAATGATACACTAGCTTCATAAACACTAACAGAAAATAAAGGGATAAAAATTGATAAATACTTTGACTATGAGTCTATATACCACTCCATATTTCTTTAAAAGTCATTATATTTTATGAATTACTATTACTCATTTTATCTTTAATTATGTAGAAATTACAATTTCTACATAGTATTACAGTTTTGCTTGCTATCAGGTTTTTCATATTTTGACTCAAATATACCGTAAGATAAACTAGTTAATATGATTCTCTATCATTTACATAAAGTACATGGATTTTTTAGTAGCATTTTGCTTTGAAAAATTATTTCCAGTTCATAATTTGAGTATGGACAAACTCTTAAAGAAAATTTTTATGGTGCTTAGTTCGGAAAATATTTGTTTCCATTATTATAACTATAAAGAATTTCATTTCATAGTTTTATACAGTTATCTTTATCTTTTAATATGATTTTGAAGCATATTATAAAACAGATCGGACACTCCAAACCTCATAGTATATAACTTGCTTATATTGGTCCCAGCTGTCACCCCTCATATTTTAATTTAACTTTCTAAATTCTGTTATGGATAAAGAGCTAGGTTCTGTGAATTTGAGATGCATTCAAATTATTATGACAATTTTACAAATTAGAAAACTTACATTAGCTGGATAAGCAAAGGACAGACCTTAGCTACATGTAGCATTATTTACTTAATAATTTTCTTCTTTATTTAACATGTTGTCCCCACCCAGCATTTCCCTCTTATCAGTTACACTGTGATATATCTCCTGTTACAAATTATGTTTTTTATATTTTACATTATTTTCTTGGAATTGATTACTATAGAAATGAATTTATGAGGTTAGAGGGTATTAACATTTAGAGTGACTTTTTATGCATTTTTGCTAAATTGTTTCGCAAAAGGACTGCGCTACTTTACATTTCCACTGATTAAACATTTTTACCAAGACTTCACTTTTGATGCCAATTCCATGAATATATTGCTTTATAATATGGCATAACATATTACACCCCTTTGGAAAACATCCTGTACTGCTTTTAATGAGAACGTGTGGATCACTTCTCGGCTTTTTGGCTAAGATCAAGTGTAATGAGAATGTGTGGACTTGGAGAGAAATAGGTGGATGGATAGGGGAGTAGGATATAAGCAAATACAGAACTTATTCTCAAAGTTCTAGATCTCTTTCAGTGAAGAATACAAGGTGTTCATGGTATTATTAAAAACAAATAAAGGAAGGGGGAATAAGATGAACTTGAGCTTAGTCTGGAAGTCTTGCTATTAAAGTCTAGCTCACTCCTATGATTGAGGTACCTGTATAGGAAGGTCTGGTAGCACCCATTTTGTCACATTGGAGGAAGTTTACTTGGGTTCTCAGGGAAAACATCCTTGACTTTGGGGCCTTAAAATTGAGTACAAGGGAAGACTTAGGCTGTATGTTAAGATTCTTGAGATAGGATTTATTTCAGCTTTATAGTTACTATAATCTGGTAGATAGGGTTTCTATATAAAGAAATCCTGAAGCTACTTAGTCCTTTATTCTAACCTCAGGTCCCAGAAGAAAGTTTTATATGTAACCATTGCATTGTTATTGATTTATGAGTGAATGTTAATGATGTTATTGGTTTGGAATTAAAATATATTTAGAACATTTGGCAACAATTATTAGTGGTATGATTTTGAAAGACGTGTATGAGTGAAATAACATTAAGCAAAATGTAAGGTATCATGCATATTATACCAAACATGAATTTGAAGTCATAGATTTTATTGTATTTGTTATGATCATATTTTTTATACATTAAATTTACATATTTATACTTTGTTATGCTAAATCTTCAGATTTAGATAGAATCTTTTTTCATGTTCATTACTAAATTACAATTGAAACCAAAATTCATGTCTCTTGTTTAACTTTTAATTCAAAGGTGATGTGAAGTTAAGGTTATATCTAAGATTGCTTTTCTGTTGTTTTCAAATGGCAACAGGACACAGAAGGTTACAGAACTGTATAAATTTGTAAGACAGAATCTTTAAGTTGTAACCTCAGCTAATGGCTTACCCTATGATATTGAGTAAATCCTATTAACCCTTTGTGCCATGCTTTCTTTTCCTTTCTGTCTTAAAAATGCTTTTACCATTCTCCCATTTATTAAGATGCAAAACTTTGAAATTTTTATCTTTGACTTCTTAAGAGGCAATGATTCACCTAGAATAAATGATCTTATTTTGAAGTGTTTTTTATATTTAGCCCTTTATTATCTTTCCCACTGCCATCTCCTTAGTCTAGATGCCAAACATTTCACCCAAAGGTTAATCTGTGACATCCTAATTGGTCTCTTGCTTCAGTTCTCTTCTCTGGAGATGGTAGTGAAAAGTGGATGGGTTCTAAGCCTGCTTACACTACTTACTCTTTGTGACCTTGATGTTTATTGGTTAGCCAAAACAGAGGTATTTTTAAAAAAAAAGGAACATGACAAATGTATATATTTTCTAGTTTACTATAGTTCTCTGTTTTTTAAAAAGTAATTTGTTGAGGTGAAATTCACATAATATAAAATCAATCGTAATTGTTTAAAGTGAACAAACTAGTGGCATTAAGTACATTCACAGTGCTGTATAACTATCACCTCTCTCTAGTTCCAAAACATTTCCATCACTCCAAAGTAAAACCTCTTACCTATGAAGCAGTTTATCTTCACTCCCTGGACCCCCTGCAACCACCAATCTGCCCTCTGTTTATGTGGATTTATCTATTCTGGATATATATAATGGAATCATACAATGTGTGACCTTGTGTGTCTGGCTTCTGTCCTTAGCATAATGTTTTGGAGGTACAGCCACATTGCAGCATGTATAAGTATTTTATTTCTTTTTATGGCTGAATAATATCCCATTGTCTGTACACCATTTATCCATTCATATATTGATGGAAATTTGGGTTACTTCCACCTTCTGACTGTTATGAGTAAGTGTTGCTATCAACATGCATATACATGTACTTGTTTGGGTACCTATTTTGTAATTTTGGGTGGTATATACCTAGAAGTGTAATTGTGGGGTCATTTGGTAATTCACCAAACTTTTCCAGTGTCTGAGCGATATTACATTTTCATCAGCAATGTAGGAGGATAGTCCCCTACTATTTCAGCTAAACCATGTCACACATTTAAATTACCTATTTGAAAGTATTTAGCTTTGGGAACTTCTCTGTACCATAATTTACTCATTTGAAAAAGGGCAAGATTATAACTACTTTATAGGATTTTTGTGAAGGTAAGTATAATATGTGAAATGTCTAGCCCAGAGCCTGGTGAATGGTAGACTCCAGAAAATGTTTATTTCCATATTGCTTTTTGTGATTACCACTGCTAGATGGTTCTTTTTCAGCCACCATTTGGTCATGCTACTACTTTGGCTCAAAATTAGTCACTGGCCCTCAGTTTCTTACAAAATTAATTTTGCACTTCTATGCCTAAGGTTCCAATGTTCGGTATGGTGGATCCACAGATTTTTCTGTATTTATTAGAATTCATTTCTGAACTTCTTATTATTCTTTGAGTTACTCATTCTTCTGCATTTATTAGAATTCATTTCTGAGCTTCTTCTCATTATTCTTTGAGTTACTTGTTCTTTTCTACCTATGGATCTTTGCTCATGATTTTCTCTCTTCTAGAAATGACTTCTTCCTTCCTCTTCCCACCTCTAAACACTTCAAAACAAATCTCAAATAATATTTCCACATGACTTTCATGACCATTCCAGCACATAATCTTTTCTCTTCTTTTTTGAATTCTTTCTGTCCTTGTCTGCATATACCATTTATGCTGATATTTACTCACATATAGCTGATACTAATATTTAATTATTTCATGAGTGTTGAACTTATTTTCCCGATGAAATAATAAACATGATGGCCAGGAACCAGAGCTAAAACTTCTAAGTCTTTCCCAGGAGTTTTAACAGTATCTATAGAGAGTGGTACTATGCCAAATAAGAATCCAGGTATTAATCTTTGCTGAACAAGTCATTGTGAAGAAACAATCTGGACATAACTGAAAATTAAACCTTTTAAATGGTGGTATGCTCATTTTAACCACTGATTCATTTAAAATGGATACACAAAAAAATTCTCTGGCTTCTAAAGTAGAAGATATTGGTCAATAATCTGACTTTTTAATCTTAAACTTTAAGGTAGTGCATAACAGAAAAGATAATGAAACATGAATATCGCACAGGAGGAAGAAGGAAGATAGTAAGTTTACTTAAAAGACTTGTCTCCATCACTTTTGCTTTCACTGTTGTTTGTTTGACATGTTAGCAGAAGTCCAAACATTGGGGTTTTGTGCAAAAACACAGTATAATCTTATGCCATATGTATGCATAGGTTTGAAGAAGAATTTAGAGGAGAGATTTTACTAAAATGTAAATATTTTTCATCAGTATGAAGAGATGACCCTTCTTACAACATGGTTTTAAAACACATTTTTCTCTAAAATCTTTTTAATATTTTACTTTTAATAAAATTATTGACACATGCAACCTTTAAAATTCTGTTTCTAATGTTATAAGAAAAAAATAGAAATTTCCTTTAGTGCGTGAATGGTAAATAATCTTTATCATAAAATTTTTGTGTAATATTTCATTTTCTAAATAATGTCTACAACCTTTTTGTTTTGCTGTATAATTTTTAAAGTACATTCATAAATCTTTTATCATTTGACTCACATCACAGCATGGGTAGCTAATTAACTCCATTTTACAAATATCCTGAAAGCATAAGTGGTTTGTAAAAGGCCACATAGCTAGTAAGTGACAGAACCAGGACCCAAATCCCATGATTTCTGACTCCTGAGCTATTTCTATCCATAGTTTAAATCCCTGAGTTATGTTGGGCGGAAAGAAGGATGATAGAAAATATTACCAAATACATACTTTGTTTTGTTAGGTATAGTGCTATAGTTACCTTACAATAAAATAATTTCTATCCTCAAGCAAGCCTTTGATTCTGAAATGAGTTTTTCTGATTGATAATAAAGTTTGAGTCAGAAAAGAAATGTTTTTTTCCTTAACTATTAGAGTGTTCATAATAGCAAAATTTCTGATAATTTTGAAAAATCCTGGTAACATTTTATGATCAACAATGTTTTGATCTTCAGCCTCACTAAGGACTTAACATTTCAGTTACCTTGCTGAGATAGAAGCTGGTTAAGTACTGTATTACTTACAGTAATATCCCATTGTCTGTACACCATCTGTGTGTAACACAGATGAGTTACACACACGTTCACACTATGTCCAGGCAAGGAGCTATGCTTAGGAATAAGCCGTAAGTGCCTTATTCCATCCCAGTTCTTCTGCTGCATGTTAAATTTAGATTTTATTCTCTCAGTTACCCATTAAGTACCTGGAAACCTATTCCTAACCCTTTCTCTTCATAGCCATGCGATCTTAGAAGTCTCAGTACTTTCCTAAAGTCCATTCTAACTGTAAATATTTGTGATTCTGAGAATTACAAAGGAGATTGCCACAATATTGTTGAACTGTTTCTGGGGAGCATAGAAAACCATTCTGCTACCCTGATTGAAAGCCAACAGAGATTTTGCTCTGTAGGTTTCTGATCACTGATCTGTGGCTCCAAGAAAGAGGCTGATTATTGTGAGAAAAGCTTTCATGTGGGGCAGACCTAAAACACTGAGCAAGTGATTGAAAAGTTAATTTCCATTTCATAAAATAAGTCGTTTCAGACTTCTTTTCTCCCCGTGTAGGCTTCTTCTTGATAGTAGATTGGCAGTCTAGATTCATACTCAGCCTCCCTAGCTAACTTTGTAAGTAGTCTCTTTTAGTTTCTTCAACTATAAAATTGAGATATTAATAGTACATAACTAATGGGTTGGTTGTTACAGAGTTTAAATGAGTTAACATTTGTAAAACACTTAGAACAGCACCTGTACATAGTAAGTATTCAGTAAATGTTAGCAATTGATACCAAAGGCAATATAGTATGGTGGTTAAATTCTCAAGTCAGATGGCCTGGGTGCCATTCCCAGCTCCATTATTTACTCATAAAACCATGGGAGAGGGATGTTAAAGCCTGCTGAACTTCAGTTTTTTCATTTATGAAATGGGAAAATAGGTACCTTCAGAGTTTTTATGAGAACTAAATAATTTAATGTAATAAAGTGTTTAGAACAGCACCTAACATGTAACCAAGTGTTCTGTAATTATTAGCAAGTAGGAATAGTTTTTTATGGCATCACCATAGTGATGAGGTAATTAAGGAAGAGACATTGAGCAAAACATTCCCCTCCTACCAGCATACATAAACAGAAGACGTTATCAAGAATTAAGAATAGTGCTTTTTAAAAGAAACAAATGAATAAAACTTTAATTAGTTTAATTGACTTGAGCATTGGTTAAACCTTTTTTTCATCAAACAGGGTTTCTGCAAATTTTAGGAATTGTACCTAAAATTTAATAGCTTTTATGTGAAATCAAATTGATAATGTTAATTTAACTTCCAATTTCCAGTAATGAACATGGTTTTTGGTTCTGTGTTAATTCAAAAAGATAAAGTAGTGCTTCCTAAAGAGAATCATGAAGTAAATTGCATTTAAAAAGTATGTTACTTGTTTAGCATCAGCAACACATTTATATTTGAATGACTATTATTTATCCTTAATAATATTTAGTAAGAAGAAAGCTATCAGCTAGAGTCTTAACAATATCACAGCAACTTGCCATGTTTGAGCAGATGTTAAGCAGACAGTAGTTGAATGTTAATTTTGAGAGGGTGGTATGTTTAAGCCTAGCTGAAGTATGTTGCATGTGGGCTTTCTAGACTCGAGTACAATGCTGGATCTCTGGGGAGAATTTTAAAGCTAAACCTCTTTCTTTGGGGTCCTCTATATGGACTCTCTCAAGTCAGTATAAAGCAGATCATCCCTAGGCTAAAGCCCTTCAGCTTTTGTTATTGGGCTCTGTAGACCTGTAATTAGGCCTCCTGGCAGGCCATGCAGGCCAGTTAATGGTCATATGGAGTTTCTGTGAGGCAGACTGGCTTTGTATAAATCCTGGGTAGGAATACGTTTATGGGTCACTTCCTACCAGGACCATGCTTTGTCCTTATGCCCTGCGGGCTGACAGGGAGCAGGTTCCCTTGACCATGGACTGTTCAGTTTGCAACTCAAAATCTAGTCCACTAATCCTCAGTGTAAACAGAGGATTTAGAAGGGCTTCTGTCACTTACAGTTGCCAATTCACTTGGGTGTCTGTGAATTTATTTTTCCCCAGACTTCATTATTGAAAGACTGACAAGTGTATAAGATTTGGATGTTTGTTTATGTATCAAGTGTGCTGGGTTTTTTTCAGTGGTTTTAGAATCATTGTAAATAATTTATCTAAAGCAGAATTATATAATGAGCTTTTTTATTAATCACCCTTTAATATTTCTTAATTTAAGCCATTAAAAAATTTGGGATGGTAGCTAACCTTTTCCTATAAGGGAAATTATAGGTCTGGTTTTTGGATTTTTTTTTTTTTTGATAAGGGTAAAATAACACTATGTAAAGAAATTTACCAAAGAGTGATTAATGCAGATTTCAGATAAGTCAAAGAAATAATTCAAAACTCTTCTATACAGTACATTTTATAGTAAGTAAAAATGCCATTTTAGTGTAGCTGAAAACTTGAAAGGAGGAATATCGGATCAGTATAGAAAATGCTTAATAAAAATGTGTTTCATGAAGTACTTAAAATTAATAAGAGTGCCATTTATTGAGCATCTACTATGTGGTGAGCACTTTTATACATTTACACATAGTATAATTTTTAATAAATAATGCATGTTTCCTAGCCAAGCAAAATATTTGAATTTTAAGAAAGTCATGATTGAGATTTTTGTTTTTCATTTTATTTCATCCTCTGTTTCATTATGGTTTTCTCTTTGTTGCCCAGATTATTATGATTTGATTCTGAAATGTATAAGTTCTGAGTATGCTCTGCAAAGAGCTGTCACCTATCTTCTTATGAGCCAGTTTTTCTTTTAGGGAGGAAATCAAATGATGTATTCTTTCCCAGGTCTCATCTAGTAAATCAGTGCTCAGTATTTTGCATTTTGTGATGTAAAAATGGTTCATGACAGATGTGGCTGAAAAGACCACATACGTAGACTGTATGATTTTAGTCTGGTGGAACTAATAGGATCACTCATTACATTTTAGACCCTGGGGTTTCTTTTTTCTTTCATAATAATAATAATAATAAAAAAACTGTTTAAATAGAGTAGCCCTTATTGTGTGTGAGTACAGCATCTTCCCCCAAATTTACAAAGAGTTGATGGTAACAAATCAACAAATAATCCTCTCTCTTCCAAAAAGTTCTTTCATTAATGTTTATTTAATGTTAACTGTTAATTTTTGTCTTGTCCATAAGAGTTAAGATTTTGTTCTATTTTTATAAAAGGTTTCTTTGAATTTTATTTAGCAAAACTAGAAAATACATTCCTTAAGAAAGAATCCAAGACCTGAGAATTAAATTAAGTTATATGGTAATAAAAACAAGTTTTGCAAATGTTGAAATATTTAATGGCAACAAAAAGACATTATGCAGTAAGAATTCTGGTGTTCATTCACAACTGAGAGAATTATAGCATGATCTGTTTTTCTTTTTTAATGTACACAGTGTATTTATTAGAACAGAAATATATTTGTGATATATTTTGGAACTGAAAAAATGGAGGCTTCTGAACAGTGTGAAAGATCTGATCCTATTTTAGTTTTGACCAAAAGTTAAAGTTGTAATTGAACCAAAAGTTACATTGAAAAATATCCTGGGTAATGGCTATTGTCCCTGGGCAGTAGGATTTAAGGTAATTAAAAATATTTTTTTGGCTTGTCTTTGTTTTTGAATTGTTCTGTAGATATGAAGAAAATCTATGGAAGTGTCAGAAAGGTTAATTTAAACATGATAAAATTCCCCAATATTTAGTATGAAATTCAGTGAGTTTTGACAAATGTATACAGTTGTGTTAAGTATCACCAAAATTTTTGATAAAGACCATTTACATTACTCCAGAAAGGCCCCTTATATTCCTTTGAAGTCAGTTCTTTTCTCGCCATCTCGGATCTTAGCAACCACTAATCTGCTTTATGTTGCTATAGTTTTGCTATTTTCAGAATGCCGTATAAATGGAACCATACAGTATGTAGACTTTTGTGTCTGCACTCTTTGACTTGGTATAGTGCCTTTCAGGTTTGTTCTCATTGTTATATGAGCATCAGTTCTTTTTATTGCTGAGTAGTATTTCATTGTATAGCTAGATCAGTTTGTTTGTTCATTCAACAGTTGGTGGACAGGTAGGTTGCTTCCAGTTTATGGTTTTTCTGAATAAAAATTATATGAACATTTGAGTACAAGTCTATATAAACAT
Organism: Mirounga leonina; assembly: GCF_011800145.1. Lineage (NCBI taxonomy): Eukaryota > Metazoa > Chordata > Mammalia > Carnivora > Phocidae > Mirounga > Mirounga leonina. Next base: position 51,733,339 of record NW_023270268.1, read on the forward strand.
TTTCATATCTCTTGAGTAAATAGTTGGGAATGGGATTTGTTGGTTATATATATAGTTAAGTGTAGCTTTGACTTTATAAGAAACTGCTGAAGTTTTCTGAAATGGCTGTCCCATTTTGTATTTTCATGAGCAGTGTATAAAAGTCCCATTTGTTCCTTGACATCACTTGATGTTGTTGGGTTTTTTCTTGTTTAATTTCAGCTATCCTGTTCAATGTGTTGTATTTCATTTGACCTTAGTGCACATTCCTGTGATGACTCATGAAGTTGAGCATCTTTTCATGCAGTTATTTGTCATCTGTATACTTCTCTGAAGTATCTACTTCTATCTGGTGCCCATTTTTAAAAGGAATTATTTATATTATTGACTTGGAGAGTTACTTATATATTCTGAATACAAGTCAGATATGTACTTTATATATTCTCCTTGTCTATGCCTTGCCTGTTTATTTTCCAATGATTTTTTTAAAAAAATTAATAATGTACATACAGTAAAATTCACTATTTTTAGTTTCAGTTCTTTGATTTTTGACAAATATAAACGATTGTATAATAACACCTAGAATCAAGATGTAGAACAATTTTATCATCCCTCAGAATTTTCCCATACCCTAAATGGCAAACCCCTCCTACTGCTTCTAGCTCCTGGAAGCCACTGATCTATTTTTTGTCCCTACAGTTTTGACTTTTTTAATATGTCATGTAAATGGGATCATGTAATATGTAGCTTTTTGAGTCTGGCTTCTTTGACCTAGCATAATGCTTTTGAGATTTACCCATGTTGTTGCTTATATTGGTTAAAATTTATTCCCTTTTTATTACAGAGTAATATTCCATTGTGTGGGTTAATTAATTGAAGGGTGTTTAGATTATTTCCAATTTTGCACAATTATGAATAAACCATTAAAACATTGTTAAAATGATTTTGTATAGATATAAGTTTTTGTTACACTTGGGAAATACTTAGGACTGGGATTGCTGGACAGAATGATAATTTCATGTTTAACTTTATGAGAAACTGCAAACTGTTTCCCAAAGTGGCTGGACCATTTTGCATTCCAAAGGCAATGTATGAGAAGTTGCATTGTTCCACATCCTTGTCTGTACTTGGCATTATTAGTTTTTGTTTTACTGTGGTCATTCCAATGGGTGTGTAAAGGTGTCTCACTGTGGTTTTAGTAATATCCCTCATGAAGAATGTTGTTGAACATCTCTTCATGTGCTTATTTGCCATTGCAAACTCTGTTTTCCCATTTTTAAAAATTGAATTATTCTTCAGTTTCTGAATTTTGAGAGTTTTATATTTTTTTGGATAAAAGTTCTTTATCAGATATGTGATTTGCAAATATTTTTCACATTTTGTGGCATGTTTACGTTCTCTTAACAGTATCTTTTGTAGAGCAGAAGTTCCTAATGTGTTGAAGTCCAATTTATCAATTTTTTCCTTTATGTATTATGGTTTTAGTGTCAGATCTCTTGCCCAAGCAGAAAACACAAAGATTTGTATCTGTGTTTTCTTCTGGAATTTTCATAGTTTAGATTTTATATTTAGATCTGGTCCATTTTAAATTAAATTTTGTATATGATGTGAAGTATGGGTTAAGGTTCTTTTCTTTGCATGTGGATATCTAATACTCTTAGTACTATTTATTGAAAAGATCATTTTTTTCCACCGAATTGTCTTTGTAACTTTGTAAAATATCATTTGACCTTATGTGACTAGGTCTATTCTCAATTCTCTGTTCAGTTCCATTGATCTTCGTGTCTATCTATCCTTTTGCCAGTATTATACTGCCATGATTACATTGACTCTGTAGTATTAAGTCTTAAAATCAGTTACTGAGTCTTCCCCCTTTGTTCTTCTTTTTCAGAATGCTTTGGCTATTCTAGTTCTTTTCCCTTTCTATATAAACTTTAGAAACCACTTATTTATTTCCACCAAAAACAAAAATCCCAGCTGGGATTTTTAGTAGGGTTATGAGGACTTTACAGATCAACATTGTAGATAATTGACTCTTCCATCCTTGAACATAGGATAGCTGTCCGTCTTTGTTTTTTTTTTTAAATTTCTTTCACCAGTTTTATAGTTTTCAGCATATAGATATATATTTTGTTAGGTTTATTCCTAAGCATTTTATGTTTTGGGGTGCCATTATAAATATTAGATTTTCTTATTTAGATTATACTGATAGTATACAGAAATACAATTCTTTTTTGAATATTGAATTTGTATCCTGCCATTTGTTAAACTCACTTAAAGATTGCTTGTTTTTATAAGATTCTTTGGAATTTTCTACAAAGACAGTTATGTTGTCTATGATGAAGTTTTTGTTTCTCCTTTTAAATCTGAAGACCTTTTATTTCTTATTCTTGCCTTATTATCTTATTACCCTAGTTAGAACCTCCAGACACAATTTTGAATAGAAGTGGTTAAGAGTGGATATCCTTTGATTATTTCTGATCTTAAGGAGATTAGCATTCAGTCTTTCACCATTTATACAAGATGTTAACTGTAGGCTTTTCATAGGTGCCCTTTTCAGATTGAAGAATTCTTCTTCTATTCCTGATTTCCTTTGAGTTTTTATTCGGAATAAATGTTTAATTTTGTCAAATGCTTTTTTTGCATCATTTGAGATGGTATGTTGATTTTCATTGGTTGATACATTGAATTTCACAGGTCAATTTCAAATGTTAAACCAATCCTATTTACATTTTGGGGAGAAACACCATTTGAATGCAGTGTACTTTTTATATATTATTGGATTGGATTTTCTAAAATTTTATGTATACTGTAGCTTGTATTCACAGGAGTTATAAATGTTCCATTACGACCATTTGCATGCCTGATTCCTTCTATTAGGTGATAAACCCCTGTAGGTAAGGTCTATCAACTTTATATTTCCCAAAGTAGCACAATACCCTGGTGTTAGGAGCCTTTATTTATTAACAGTTGGTTGGATGAATAAATGTCACTAGTAGTCTGTGTAAATGAGCATTTATATACCATTGAAGGTATATACTAAAACTCATTCCTCACATCTAGTTCTGTAGTTTTTAACCAAGTAAAATATACCCAATTTTTCCCATAGCAAATTTTGATATAGAAAGAATTAATCAGACTTTGATGGGAACTTTATACTATGCAGAATCTTTCAGGCTAACTTTCTCTACTTCTATATAATATGTTTAATATATTCAGTTCATCTAAGCAAACTTTAATCAGATATTATCTGGATGGAAAACCATACACATGTCTAATGTTTTCAGATTTTTTGTTGTTGTTGTTAGTATGCCAGTGATATATTACAAATGCTCATAAACAATAATTTTTAGTTTTGGGGCACCTGGGTGGCTCAGTCAGTTAAGCCTCCAACTCATGATTTCAGGATCCTGGGATTGAGCCCCACATTGGGCTCCTGGCTCAGCAGGAGTCTGCTTATCTCCCTCTCCCCCTACTCACGCTCTCTCTCTCTCTGAAATAAATTAAATAAATCTTTTTAAAAAACAAGGTGACTTTTAGTTTTGAATTAAAATTACGGAATTTGATTTAATGTTAATACTTGTTAAACACTTTCTATATAGTTGTTCCTAAAGTACCTCCTGAAAGGAATATGTTAAAGCCTATAAATCCCTTATAATTCTTCATGTGATAGTAGAAGCTCCATATAAGTGTACTTTTTCTTGGCTCAAAGCTAGTCCATAGGAGATAATTAACTCCTTCTGTTATAATTCTCTTAAGTAATGCTTGAAATGGTCATCATTTCTCAGTTTTACACAGTGGTTCTGAAAGGTTGATAAGGCCTTGGAATTTTTAGAATTGTTTTTAAAAGATGACTTGTTTGGGGTACCTGTGTGGCTCAGTTGGTTAAGCATCTGACTCTTGATTTCAGCGCAGGTCTTGATCTCTGGGTCATGAGTTCAAGCCCTGCATTGGGCTCCACATTGGGTGTGGAGCCTACTTGAAAAAAATAAATAAATAAAAGATGACTTGTTTATTATTGTCATTCTAAAGGCATTCTGAAAATGTTAATCAAAGACCTTGAAAAGTAAGTAGGGCTTAGCAAATCATTGTTGATTAGATGAAAGAATTTTTGCATATATGGATACAGTTGTTGGATATTTCTACTTTTTTTTTGCTTGCTTTATTTATTTATTTATTTTTATTCTTATGTTAATCCCCATACATTACATCATTAGTTTTAGATGAAGTATTCCATGATTCATTGTTTGTGCATAACACCCAGTGCTCCATGCAGAATGTGCCCTCCTCAATACCCACCACCAGGCTAACCCATCCTCCCACCCGGATATTTCTACTTTTTAAAGTTGGGTAACTTTATTGGATAGTATTCATTTAGAAAGGCAATCACATTTATAAACATACCTTGCTATGAATATTCATAAATACATTTTATATACTATGAATTAAAATTACTTATTAGGAAGATATCTAAAAACATAAAGAGGTAAGTATTTTTCATAATATGGGTTTGAACATTACATATTTTGCCTAAGCCTGTCTTTTCTTAAATTTTATTTTCTATTACCTCCACACTTTGCAAGAGATTTTTATGGTATTTAAATTTATTGTGTAATTTAGTTTTAGAAAAGGCACATAGACATTTGAATTCACTCAACATTCAACATTTTTTATTAAGTGTATTTCATATACCAACTATTATTTTAACAGTAGGGATCAGGTGGTTCTTCTCTCAGGCTCGGGTAGTTTCTCAAATGTGTTTGCCAGTCACTATTTTAAAGGGGATCCTCCACAGGTCACTGAGTTCTCTGTGCAGCTCTGTCTCTGGTACTCTGTCCCGTAAACTGTAGGTGTCTTTGTCTCCCAGAACTGGCAGCTCCATCTTCTCAACCCAGAGTCTACTAAGCTCTCCTTCCACCAGGAGTCCAATAGGGTTTTCTTTCCCTGCACCACCAGCAACTGTAGCAATATTAGGATGCTCTTCCTTTCTCTCCTGTCTCAGGGGGATCATTCCTCATTGCCCCATGTCCAGTGTTTTGAAAGTTCTTTCTCTCTCTCTTTCTCGCTCTCTCCCTCTCCCTCTACCTGCCCCCCCGACCCACCCCTTCTCTTCCCTCTTATATCTAGACAGGAGGTTAAATCCAGTCAGTGTCTGTTACTCCGTATCTTTTGGACAAGGAAGTTGACACATAACACTCCATATGATTTCAATTTGTAAAAATGTTTTAAGAGCTGTTTTCAGCCCACATTATATTCTGTGTCCATGAGTGTACCATGTGTATTTGAAAACAGTGTGTACTCTACAGTTGTTGGGTATAGTGTTTTATACATATAAATTGGGTTAAGGTTGATATCTTTCAAGATTCTTATCCTTCAAGACCTTAAAGATGATATTCGCTGTCTTTTAGCTTTCATTTTTTTCTGATGAAAATCTCATAGTCATTGAAATTATTGTTTTCCTGTATGGAATGTGTTATTTTTCTCTGATTTTCAGTATTTCTCTTTATCTATGGTTTCCAGTAGTTTGAATGTGATGTGAGGAGGCATGATTTTCCTCGTGTTTTTCATGTTTGGGGTTCACTGATCTTATTCACTCTGCAGATTTATGGCCCTAAATTTGGGAAGTTGGTTTGCCATAATTTCTTCAAGTCTGCGTTATTCTTTTTTCTGCTTTACATACTCTGTTACTGACCTCAGGGTTCTTTTACTCTAATGCACATAGAAACAGACACGAGGCCAAGGATGGTGTGAATAGTGTTTATTGCAAGCTCATGCCTGGGCATGAGGAAAATAGCGTTAGTTAGAGGGATACCAGGCTGCTCCCTGAGAAGTGGTAGGGGAAACACTGGCACCGGTTTTGTGGCAAACTAAAAGGGTTTTATTGCAGGGTGCCAAGCAAGAAAATGGGAGAAAATTTCTCAAGTCTGTCTCCCTGAAAGGTTGGGGTCAAAATAAGTAAATAAAAGACAAGGGGTCAAGATGTCATGGGGTATGTAGGTTGAATGGAATATGCTGATTGAAAATAAGGACAAAGGGGGGGGTCCTCCTTTCTGAGCATGCGCATTCAGGAGTCATGACTCTTCATGGGACATACATTCATAAAATAGTGGGGTAAGCATGACAAGCTGGGGGACATCTAGGGTGTGTAGTCACAGAGATTACTTTCATTCCCATTTGGTCCCTTCTGTGCAACTGCAAGAATTCTTCCCAGTTTGTTTCCATCTTAGCTAGTTTTGTCAGTTGTCAGTCAACTTCTACAGAACAGGCCCATAAATCAATCAGGTTAACTGGAATTATCTTAGGGTAGATTGGTGAAGCATTCGTTAACTTAATGCATAGGTTTCACCCCCCCTTCTTTTTTAAAAAAAATATTTTAATTCTCTGGGTTTGTGTAATTTCTACTGTTCTATTTTACCAATCTTCATATTCACTAATCTTGTCATTTTCATGCAATGAATTTTTAAATTTCTGTTATTTTTCAGTTGTAAAATTATTATTTTGTTCTTTTTTGTATTTTTCTCTGCTGAGATTTTCTGTTTTTAAGAAGATTTCTTGTATTTTCATGTACATCATTAGGCATAGTTATAATAGCTGTTCTGAAGTTATTTAGTGCTAGTTTCAACATCTGATTCATCTCAAGGTTGATCACTGTTGTAACCGAAACAAATGAGACTTCATCCACCTGATGTGCAGCAAGCCAAAAAAAAACTGACACAGAGCTTTTGCAGTGTGGACCACCCAGGAAAATGGGGATTGAATGCTCAAAAGTCCCCAACTCCTGGATGGCTTGCAAGTGAAGGTTTTTTAAGGGCAAAATTTGGGACCAGGTTCTCCTGAGAAGGTGGACGCTGTTGATGGGAGACCCATGAGGTCATGCTAGCAGGTGTTCTGGTGTTGCTTCCTTTGGTCTTTTCTATCTCAAGAGACTTGGAATCTAAAATTTGTATTCTTTATGTTAGAGAATTCATTAAGTACATCTGGTGATAATATCTCTAGGGTAGTGCTGGTCAACTATCTGTCCTGCTGGGTCCTTTGAATGATAAGCATTCCTATCCCTTGAACCTAGGCCTACCTGTTCCTTGGCCAGTCTGGCCATGCCTGGGGTTGATAATGCTCTTTGGTATTCCTTCTTCCATTCGAACTGACAAGATAGACGTAGACTTCACTGTTAATTGTCTTTTCCTTTGATGATGGGTCACATTTTCCTGGTTCTTTGGATATTGAATGATTATTTGATTGTGTCTTAGACATTGCAAATATTTTGTTGTGAATACTCTGATTTCTATTATATTCCTCTGAAGAGTGTTTCTGTTTTTGTTTTAGCAGGCAGTTAACTCAGATGGGCATAAATTATAATTTTTTCTCACCTATGTTGGGCAACAGCTGAAATGCCAGTTTATTTTAAAATTATTTTATTTTCTTCAAACTGCTGTGAGTAGGTCCCGAGCAGTAGGTTTGACAGTCAGCCAGAGACTTAGGTAGAATTTACACTGAACTGCTCCCCACCCCCACCCCCCAGTTCTTTCTATTCCAAGATTCCCCCTTACTTTCAGTGGCAGTGCTGGCCCTGAGTTCTTCTCTCCGGTCATCAGGCCAAAAAGACCACAGGCTTTTTTTCTGAGATTCAGCCACATCTTGCCACAACCATGGTCCACCCTTGGGCCAAAGCCTCAAAAGCAGTGAAATACTCTGGTGTCATTCCCTTCTCCAAGTTTCAGCTTTCCTCTAAAATCTTCTTTTGTTCACTCTTCACAGATTTTCAGGAGTCCTGACTCCACTCTGTCTCTTATCTCTCACAGTAGTTCCATCAACAAGTTCTGGGGCCTCTGCCTTCAAAACAAATGTAGAATCTTCGTTCTCATTGCCTCCGCTGCCACTTCCCTAGACTAAGCCATCACCATCTCCCACCTAGATTATTGCAATAGCTTCTAAACTAGTCACCCTGCCTCCGTTGGCCCCACTGTAGTTTATTTTTTAGTGTAACATCTAGAATGAATGATCCTTTTAAAGCCTGAATCAGAAATAACACTCTTCTGCTCCAATGTCTTCTTCATTCAGACTAAAAGCCAAAATCATTCTAATGGGCTCTACAGCCCTTCAGAATCTGGTCCATCATTTGTTACCTTTCTGATTTCATTTCCTATTTTCCTCACTCTTTCCGTTTTATTCATTTTTACCTTCACTATTCCTCAGCCTTAGCAGACACTTCTCCCTTCAAGCCCTTAATGCTTGCTTTTCTGTCTGCTTGGAATGCTCACCCCTGAAATGGCTACTTACTCCCTTACCTCCTTCAGCTGTCAGCCAGCTAAATTGTACTTTACCCCTAGACACATACCTCCTTGTCCCCCTTGCTTGCTTTATTTTTCTACTTTAGCACTGTTACCATTTATTATTCACTTATTTGTATTTTTCATTATCCCCACTAGAAAGTAAGCTGCATCAGGGCAAGGATTTTAATCTGTTTTGTTTATTCTTGTACCTCTGGCACTGAGAACTTTATACATTGTGCTCAATAAATTTTTATCGGTCAAATGTATGAATGAATAATATAATGTTTCTCATTTTTAGTAAACTAAAAAGTTGGTCTTTTAAAATATACATATTACTAATTCAGAACTGGATTGAACTCAGTCCAGCTTATAGAAAGCAAAATTACATTATATTTTTAAAATTTAATTTTACTTTTTAATAAGTTGATTATCATAAACTTCAAAAATGTGAACTATCATGCTCTTATAAACGATAGCACAGATATTTATGTTATTTTATAATTGACTTTTGCTGATTTAATAATGTTCTGCACTTCTATAACTGTTCAGTTTACAAAGCATTTTTTGCATGCTATTCCATGTTAGTTTTATTAATCTCTTCTGACCCAAGCCTGCAGGTTGCCAGGTAGTTTACATTTTTATCTCTAGATATATTGCTGTGTATCTAATCTGTATAATTTTGAAGATTTTTAAAAAGGCAACATGATGGGTATTTTACTGAAAAATTCTGGGAAAATATCACCTTAAAAACTTCTTTAAAATTTCAGGCATCTGTAGAACATGTAATTCTTGTATTTAGTGAGGGAATAGATACGTTGCTTATTTTAGAATTATTGTTGTCAAACTTAGTAGCATGTATATTCTGAAATTGATTTTTTTTTCTCCCCTTAACATAGTATCATTTCACTCTAAACTGGAGATTAAATTTTACTTTGTATATAGGAAATCTTTAATAGCCAATTCAGACGAGAAATGCTTAAGGTAGATGTCATGAAAATGGTGAAATATTTTTATGTTAAATATGTTTATGGAGTTAGAGAATGTAATAAAGCATTTGAGTCTTTTTTCCCTCAACTTTATTGAGACATAACTGACGTAGAATATCTTGTGAGTTTAAGGTGTACAACATGATTTGATAGTTATGTATTATGAAATGATTCACAGTAGTGTTGGTTAATACTTCTGTCACCTCATACAGTTACCATTTTTATGAATGGTAAGAACATTTAAGATCTACTCTCTTAATAACTTTTGTGTATATAATACAGTATTGTTAACTGTAGTCACCATGTTATATATCCCCCCAGAACTTATTTGTCTTAACTAGAAGTTTGTACTCTGACCAATATCTCCACATTTCCCTCACTCCCCAGCACCTGGAAACCACCGTTCTATTTACTCTCTGTTTCTATGAGTTTGGGTTTTTTTGTTTTGTTTTTTTTTTTTAAGTTCCATATATAAGTGACATCATACAGTATTCGTCTTTGTCTGACTGATTCCATTTAGGTTCATCCATATTGTCACAGATGGCAGGGTTTCCTTCTTTCTTTGTGGCTGAATCACATTACGTTACATATATACTACATCTTCTTTAGCCATTCATCTGTAGATGGCTACTTAGGTTGTTTCCATATCTTGGCTATTGTGAATAATGCTGTAACGAACATGGGAATATATGTATCTTTTCGAGATCCTAATTTCATTTCCTTTGGATATATATCCAAAAGTGGGATTGCTGGATCATATGGTGATTCTATTTTTAGTTTTTCGAGTAACCTCCATACTGTTTGCCATAGTGGTTGTACCAATTTACATTCCTTCCAACAGTGCACAAGGGTTCCCTTTTCTCCACATTCTTGCCAACACTTAATTATCTCTTGTCTTTCAAAATAGGCATTCTAACAAGTGTGAGGTGATATTTCATTGTGGTTTGATTTGTATTTCCCTGAGGATTAGTTATGTTAAGCGTCTTTCCATGTACCTCTCTGTAATATGTAGGTCTTCTTTGGAAAAAAGTCTATTCAGGTCCTCTGCCCATTTTCCGGTTGGGAGCAGTTTGGATCTGTTAGTTGGTTAATAATGGCTTACTTGAACTTTTTTCTGTTTAAACCAAGATATGTCAATTTTATTTGAAAATTACATATCTTAGGTTTAATAAAATTTTCTTCTCTCATTATATAGAGAATTCAGTAACAAGGTTGAAAAATCTAAAATTATGAGAATTACTCTCTGTAGCATGTTTACAATACAGAATAGATTCTCTTTACTTATTTATTACAACATTGTATATTTTCAGCTGGTGAAGGTGCTGCTGCCCTTCAATCCAGAACTCTTTTTCTAATCAATAATCTCAAGGTAGATATCCTCCTGCACTCTCCAAGAAAGAGACTTGGGACCCCATAAGGCAAAGAAAACCTCACCATCTAAAAAGTGGTCTATACCCATGATTATTCATTTGTAGTGAGGTTTATCTGCATATAGGACATCAGAAATTATTTCTGCTTTACAAACAGTTCATGTAAATTTTGTGTGACGATCAAGGTAATATATATTCTGTGTAAAAATACTGTACTTTTTTTCCTTTGAAATTTGGTATTGGTTTAGCTCCATAAAAACCATTCTTGACATTTTTATTTGGGATGGTGTTAAATTTACAAATAAATTTAGACAGAACCGACATCTTGGTGATGTTGAGATATCCTATCCAAGTATGAGGAATGTCTTTCCATTAAATCAGGTCTACTTTTGCAGCTTTCAAGAATGATTTACAGTTTTCCTCATTTAGGTTTTACATGTTTTGTTACGTTTATTCCTTTGATGCTATTATGAATGAGATTTTCTTCACATTATGTCATCTGTTTAGTTTGTGTATATCTGATAGTTATTAATTTTGGGATACTTATTTAAATAATTGCTACCTTACTAATTATTTTGTTTGAGATTTTAACATTGATTGTGTGTTCCAGGTATAGTAACATATTATAACAAATAAAAGGTGTTTTATTTATACTTTTCAAGTTTTTATGTCTCTAATTTAGTATACTATTAAATAGTAGTAAAGATAGTGGTATATTTGCCTTACTCTTAATCTTAATGAAAATCCTTCTTTTCTTTTTTTTTTCCATTAAGGAAAATGCTGGCTTTATGACTTAGATGTGTGCTTGATTTTAATTATCTATCAATTTCCCCCCCTTTTTTTAGTGGGTTTTTTTTTTTTTCATATTAGTATTGAGTGTTAAATTTTGCCAAGGTCCTTTTCAAAATCTATGGAGAGAACCATATAAAAAAATGAGATATTTTTCTTTATCTTTAAAATTTTTTTAACATTTATTTTATTTTTTATAAGGCTTCATTTCTTTAGAGAAGTTTAAGGTTCATAGCAAAATTAAGGAGAAGGTACAGACAGATTTCCCATATAATTCTTTCTCCTGCACATGCATCATAGCCTCCCCCCATTATCAACATCCCCAACCAGAGTTGTATATTTGTTACAGTTGATGAACCTACATAACTACATCATAAAAGACCAGAGTTTATATTACAGCGTTCGGGTTCACTCTTGGTGTTATGCATTCTGTGAGTTTGGATAAATATGTAATCACATATATCCACCATTACAGAGTATTTTCACTGCCCTTGAAAACCTATGTGCACAAACTATTTATCCTTCTCCCTCACCTCCAAACCTTGGCAGTCAGTGATATTTTTATTGTCCCCATAGTTTTGCCTTTTTAAGACTGCCCTAACAGTTGGAATCATGGGGTATATAACCTTTTCAGATTGGTTTCTTTCACTTACTAAGTTGCATTTAAGGTTCCTCCATGTCTTTTCAGGTCTTGTAGTTCATTTCTTTTTAGCACTGAATAATATTCCATTGTCTGGATATACCACAGTTTATCCATTCACCTACCTGAAGTACATTTTTGTTGTGTCCAAGTTTTGGCAATTATGAATAAAGCTGCTATAAACATCCATGCACACATTTTTTGCAGATATTAAGTTTTTGGCTCCTTTGGATAAATACCAAGGAGCATGATTGCTGGATCGTATAATAAGAGTATGTTTAGTTTTGTAAGAAACTGCCAAACTCTCTTCCAATGTAGCTGTACCATTTTGTATTCTCACCAGCAGTGAACGAGAGTTACTGTTGCTCCACATCCTCATCAGCATTTGATGTTGTCAGTGTTCTGGATTTTGGCCATTCTAATATGTGTGTAGTTATATCTTAATTTGCAATTTCCTAATCACATATGATTTGAACATCTTTCCATATGTTTATTTCCCCTCTGTATATCTTATTTGGTGATGTGTCTGTTAAGGTCTTTGGGCCATTTTTAAATCAGGTTATTTTCTTATTTTTGAATTTTAAGAGTTCTTTGTATATTTTGGATAATAGTTCATTATCAGATATGTCTTTTGCAAGCATTTTCTCCTAGTATATGGTCTGTATTCCCTTTTTCTTGATATTGTCTTTCACAGAGCAGAAGTTTCTAACTTAAATGGAGTCCAGCTTATCAACTATTTATTTCATGGATCATGCCCTTGATGGTATTATCTAAAAAGCCATTGCCATACTGAAGATCATCTAGGTTTTTCCCTATGTTATCTTCTAGGAGTTTTATCATTTTTGTGTCATATTTAGGTCTGTGATCCATTTTTGAGTTAATTTTGGTGAAGGATATAACACATGTTTAGATTGATTTTTTTTTTCTTTTGCACGTGGATGTCCCTCTGTTCCAGCACCATCTATTGAGAAGACTATTGTTTTCTCTATTGTACTGCCTTTGCTTCTTTGTCAAAGATTGACTGTAGATATGGGTCTATTTTTAGGCTTTCTTTTCTGTTCCACTGGTCTGTCTATTCTTTTATAATTACCACAGTCTTGTTTACTGTTGCCTTATGGTAAGTCTTGAAGTTAAGTAACATCAGTCCTCCACCTTTGTTCTTCTCTTCCAATACTGTGTTGACTATTCTGGGTCTTTGCCTCTCCATATAATCTTTAGAATCAGTTTGCTGATATCCACAAATTAACTTGCTAGCTGAGATTTTGATTGGGATTGCCTTGAATCTGTTTGGGAAGAACTAACATCTTGACAGTGTTGTGTCTTCCTATCATAAACATGGAATATCTCCCCACTTATTTAGTTCTTTATGTTTATCAGAATTTTGTAGTTTTTGTCATACACCTCTTTAATACCCATCACCAGGCTAACCCATCCCCACACACCCCTCCCCTCTAGAACCCTCAGTTTGTTTCTCAGAGTCCATAGTCTCTCATGGATACCTAGTTTTTAAACTTTAATCAGTTTAACTAGGGTAAATTAGAAATAATAGTAGTAAGTACTCAAGTTACACATATACTTCCTGACAAGGAAGACAGACAAATTATAAACAGCAGACAAAGGATCTCAAAAACTATTAGACTGTGTGTTTACTGACTAGCAATATCTCTATACATGATTTCTTAAGGACATTGCTGTTTTATATCCTAAACTTCACTTGATGTTTTGATATTCATAACAGTACTGTAAGTCATCAATGAAAGGATGAAGAAAGTTTGGCAATACTCCAGAAGACATGAAGATCAAGCAAAATGCTATGTATTGACTAACAAGGAAAGATATCTGTGAAATCACTGAGGGAAAAAAGCACCATGCAGAAACAGAAGTATAAGATGTTGATGTGTATATATTTTTCATAATGCACTTGTATGTGTCTGTGTGTGTAAAATGCATAGAAAAAAACCCTGGGAAAATACCTACCGAACTGTGACAAGGAGGAGAATAATGGTAGTGATAGTGCACCTTTATTTTCTTCTTTTCTGTAGTCCCTTTATTTAAAAAAAAAAAAAAGCTTATATTTCTTTTATAATTCAAAACTTTAAAGACAACATACAAGTTTATAATACATAGTAGGAGGATCTCAATCACAAACAACTAATTTACATGTTGGAAATTTAATAGGTTAGCTCTAAAGGGTTAAATCATGAAATTCACCCTCCATAAGTGTAGGTACTTAGTTATGCTTTTCTTATAATATATTTAGTATTAAAAAAAAAATTCTATGGGAAGGGCACCTGAGTGGCTCAGTTGGTTAAGCGACTGCCTTCGGCTCAGGTCATGATCCTGGAGTCCCGGGATCGAGTCCCGCATCGGGCTCCCTGCTCAGCAGGAGGTCTGCTTCTCCCTCTGCCCTCTTCCCTCTCGTGCTCTCTGTCTCTCATTCTCTCTCTCTCAAATAAATAAATCAATTCTTTAAAAAAAAATTCTATGGGAAGTGTTTCATAACTAACAAGGATTAATTGTTTTAAACAAAAGAAAGGTCATTGCACTGTCCAACATGATAGCCTCCAGACATATGTAGCTGTTGAGCTCTTGGAATATGGCTAGAATGAATTAAGATGTCCTGTAAGTGTAAAATACACCATAAATTTTGAAAACTAAATATGAAGAACGAAAAGGTAAAATACCTTATTGGTAATTTTTATATTGGCAACATTGAAATTAAAATACTGGGATATATTGAGTTAAATAAAATACATTATTAAAATACAAATAAAAGAGGTCATAAATTATATCTTATATATTTTATTTATAAGTGATTACCAGTTTTTTTTAAATGAAGTAGCCTACTCATTATAGGCTTCGACTTATTAGGAATTTTATTTTATTTTATTTTATTTTATTTTCTCTAATCTAAAAACCTACAACTCAGCAGGTCAGGACCAAAAACTAAAAAGAGGGAATCAGATAAAGAATCGGGAGTAGATATCAGGAAACTTTCTTCACCAACCCATCAGTAGGGCATGATTAAGGGTCCAATTACAAAGTCAGGAGTAGAAACAGTTACCAGGAAGTTACCCAAAGCAAAGTCTAAATTTCCTGAGGCATGGTGGTAGGGATCAGCATGCTGAGACCAAAGAAAAGGGGGAAAAAAGGCCAGCATTAAGCTAACAAACTACAGAATATAGACTGTGCCTCAGACCTCCAGGCTCTTAGAAAGGAACTGGGAGCCAAAGATGAACAAGTGTATGGTTTAGGGTGGTAGTAAGAAGTAAATGGCACTCTCAAAGGCATAAACAGATAATTTAATGAAGGGACTATTAAAAGGGTAAGGCAGGTGTAAGGAGAATCATCAAGATTTCTGGCCTAGCAATAGCTGTGAGTCTTTCCCCCATCTAGGCCTAATAAGAGAAAGGGAAGAGAACTTGTTACGAGAGAGAGCCATCCCAACAGAAACTGGGCCTGTTGAAGAGAAAGGCAGCCACTGTCAAACCCCAGGCCGGCAGGAAAAAGACCCTAACCTCTCTTTCCTCTTGTCCTCTGATTGATCTCCCTTCAGTGTCTTCTGTTGGCTAAACCCAAGCTGCAGCTGAAGGGTGAGGCAGCCTGTCTGATGCAGCCCATGAAGAACATGAGCCAGGTCAGGGTGTGGGGGTGGTCACAGAGCAGATCCTGTGGGCAAACCAGGCTTATCCAGCACGGCACCTGATAGTTGCTGAAACAGTCAGCAGTCCTGAATAGTCCAATGAGAAGCCCTTTTAGTGGCAGTAGAGAAAGAAAAGAGAAGGTAAAGGGAGAATTGATGTCTTTTAGTAATTAAAAAGCAGTGACATTTGCTTTTTCTTCAGTTGATTGTTCTGGGGTACTTACAAAATAATGCAGAACAGTCCAAATTTTACTGTCACTAAATTTACTTAATCAAGAGTTTTACATGATAGAATACTTTTCCTTATAATTTATTTGAATGAAAATAAATTGTGCAGGGCTTCTACTAGGTAATGGAAATATAAAGATTCTCCTCTAAGGTACTGTTTCTGCCTACTTGGAGCTCAAAGTCTAGAATAGGACAGAACTCTGCAGATAAATACTTACAACATTGCATTTACTTTAAGCCATTCATCCGTTTTTCAAATATTTGAGGCCCTACTAGGTGTCAGGCAAAGTTACAAAGTGCAGTGGGAACATAGGAGTAACTACCTCTGCCTGAGGAATCAGAGAAGTCATAAAATGAGTATAACTTTAGTATTGAGGAGTGTACTGTATGGTATTTGGTTTTTTTTACATGGTCTCCGTATAAATCATAGGCATTAACAACTCAGTTGTAAAAGGAATGGTATCAACCTGAGTAATAAAGTCCTTTTGATATAGTTATTGAAAGAGTATTTATCATTGCCTTATTAAATATGGGAAATAGGTGTGCCATTTTTTTTCAAATGGTTTCATTTGCTCATGTTTTCTTTGTTGACCCAAATGAATGAAATTAGAATAAACAATCTCTAAGTCATTTGTAATCATGAGCTGATTAATGGAGTTTGGTTTCATAGCCATTATTCATTCACGAACACCTGATATCTTTCCCATAAACAAATTGTGTTTGTCCAAATTAAGAAATTAAATGAAGCATTTGATGAGTTTATGATTGACCCTTCTAACTCAGAGCCCATTAGTCAACGTCGTTATCATAGAAAACTGTTTGACTAATGTGCTGTCTAAAGAAGCATGTGGATTTATTATGACTTCTGATTAATGCTTGCTGCAAGCCAAACTACTAGATTATAATAATTTTTTGATTCTCATTTTAGCAGTCATTGAAGAATTTCATCTCTGATGAAATGCGCTTATGTCCCATTAGATTTAGAGATGATTACAAGGTATTGAGTGAAGAAGTTTTTAAAGGAATTATGTATTTCCGAAACTATATACAGTATATGCTTTAGAAAGATACTTTTATTTGAAGCAGTTTAGCATTTTTTTAACTTCGTGGACATCGTCTTTGTCTTTCAGGATAATAAGCCATTGTCAGATTTTTTAAACTGGAACTTATTTATTAAGAAAGAAATTAGAAAAAGCATAATGTAAGAATTTCTCACATTTTGTTTAAATTAAAACAAGTTTTAGTGATTTTAAGTATTTATTTTATTTACTTATTTAATACATTTTAGTTTTGCCAGTAAAGCAAATCCCTGTTTACCCAGTCTATTCTCATTATAAAGTTAGAATAAGAGTTTCACCTTTAAGATCTCTAATAGACTAGTAACAGCTAAACCACTATTAACATGGGCATTGAGCATGATTCCTGCTTGAGGCTACACTGTAAGACTACCACATTATTATGAAGAAACTAAGGACCACAAATATGGCTGAGTTGTTTAATTTGGGATGGGGTGGGGAGTAGGTTTTAAAAGTTGGAAACATTGGCTTTATCAGAATCCATCTGATTGACAGAGTTTACAGGCCAGATATATATAGGGTTTATAGTCTTTATTGTGAAGTAAACTGAATTATATGCCTCTTAAAGGAGGGAAGACAGAAGCAGCATGCTGACTAGAATAAAAAAGTTTTTGGGGGGGGGAATCTTTCTGATTTCCTTTTTACTATGCAAATTGTGGTGATCCACCATTTTTTCTTGTTCACATTCTGATTTTATTAGAAAAATTAAGGAAATGGGCACCAGATATGCTAGGCACATCACCTGTATTATTTCATTTAATTTAGAGCAGAATATAATCATGATAACTAAAATAGAGCAAGAAGAGAAGATAATATAAATTTTTTTGTTTTCCTAAAAGTCTTAATATTAGCCAAAATAAGAAATGATTTTTCTCTCAAGCCAAACCTTACTTTGATTGCTCTACTTTTAATGAGACAAAAGTTCTAGGACATTAGAGAAAAAGGTCAGTTAGACAGTTTTTACTGATCTTACTCCCCACGTAAAGTAGTGCTCAGGTCTTCTTAGCTTCCAACAGTCTGCCAAAAATGGGGATCTTTTCTGACCATGCAGCTGAGGGCCTCTGAATTGATGTCATTTGAACAAAAGGGCAGACATAAAGGGGTTTGTTTGCAACTCATGGCCAAGATCTGAGGGTGCACCTGACTTACACTCAGTTAAAATTCTCTTCATCTGTTAAAGGTTCTGTGGTAAAGTAAAACACAACCGTCTTACCTCATTTGGGAAATTCAAATGCTAGTTCTGTTCTCTTATGAAGCATATTAGAGAAGTCATTGTAATATTCAAGCAGGAGACTATGAGCAGATGGTTCTGCCGGAGTTACATTTCCCCCCTTAGGATATTGTGGGGGGTGGATATATACTTTATTAATCCCATTTATTCTCATCAGTACAGAAAAAAAATTATTAAGATTACCTTAAAGGACATACATAACGTGCATTGAGTGTTTACTATGTACAAAGTATTGAATTAAGTGCTTTCCATATATTATAACACTTAGTCCATATTCTTACCAAGTTTTTAAACTTATATCTTAGGAGAATAAATATATCTTTTAAGTTTATGCATGAAAATTTTACTGTTTAACAGTTTGGAATGCATTGCAGAACCAACAGTTATGTTGATAGATCAGTCAATAGCAACGGTAAGTATTTACTACCAGGCGTTTAGTCCCACAGAAAGGATATCTACTTCGGCAAAATAGTCTGAAGTAATGAAGCAAAATATAATAGAGAGGACGAGGAAGGAGAGTGAAGGGACTTTTTTTTAGTGCCTGCTTTGTATTTATAATTAAGTTAATGTAGCACAAAGATAGTAATTATATGATAGAGCAAAATGGCATTAACAATATGTACATTTCTATTCTGTATAATTCTTTTTTTTTTTAAAGATTTTATTTGAGAGCGAGAGAGAGAATGAGAGAGGGAATACAAGAAGGGGTAGGGTCAGAGGGAGAAGCAGACTCCCCGCTGAGCAGGGAGCCCGATGCGAGACTCGATCCCGGGACTCCAGGATCATGACCTGAGCCGAAGGCAGTCGCTTAACCAACTGAGCCACCCAGGCACTCCTCTATTCTGTATAATTCTTAATTATTAGTTTAATACTGAAATTTTGTTTTTAAAGTGAGACAGTATCATCTGTAGTTGATCCTCAGATACATCTCACCTCCGACAAATCCAGGGCTGGTGAGGGATGTTTCTTGGTTACATCTTTTGTCCCTTTACTGTGAGATGATTGGGGGAGGAGGTCCCGATTGAAATAAATTATCTTGACAAGGAGGAGTCAGGCCCTAAGAAAGCAGATTTTACCCTGGAAGATAAAAAGGTGAGCAGTGGAAATCTGCTGGAGAAAGAAAGTAGTTAGTGTCCAGTAAGGGCTGGGACCAGGCTTGCAGCCTCCCTCCAAGTTTGTCTCTTTTTATCCTCTAGCTCTGGACTGAAAAGTGTCTTCCCCACCCCCTATTCATATGTTGAAGCCCTAATCCCCATTGTATAATGGTATTTAGAAATGGGGCCTTTGGGAGATAATTAGGTTTAGAAGAGGTAAAAAGGGTGGGACCTTCTTTGATGGGATTGGTGCCCTTATAAAGAGAGACCCCAGCAAACTTGCCCTCCCCACCCTACCCTCATGTTGGGGCAAAGTGAGAAGATAGCTATCTCCAAGGCAGGAAGAAAGCTCTCATGAGAATCCACCATGTTGGCACCTTGATCTTGGACTTTTAGTCTCCAGAACTGTGAGAAAATAAATTTTGGTTGTTTAAGTCACTCAGCCTGTGGTATGTTGTTATGGCAGCCCCAGCGGACTGAGACACCCCCAACACATCTATTATTTTTCCTAAGGAGTCCCACCCTCTCCCTGCCCTTTTTATTGGAAGATGACTTTTTCAGAGACCTCTGGAAGTAAATTGTATCCAAATTGGTTCTCAAATTACTCTGCCTCACTAGTAATACAATAACCCAGTAACTGGGAAATGAGA
Organism: Mirounga leonina; assembly: GCF_011800145.1. NCBI lineage: Eukaryota > Metazoa > Chordata > Mammalia > Carnivora > Phocidae > Mirounga > Mirounga leonina. Next base: position 51,753,295 of record NW_023270268.1, read on the forward strand.
CTTAAAATGGTAATACCTTACAAGGTTTCTAAATGGAGATGGGGGGAGAGGAGTTTTGTCTGTGGCCAAATTGCTTTCTGTTGTTGGAGTTTAATGCAAAACATAACTTTCTGGAAACATGTCAAAGCACAAATCACATTTCATTTTAAAAATAATGGCAAAACAGTATAACATGAAGAGAAATACTAATTTTTAATACTTCGAAATATTACAGAAATATTGGATTACTGAAAACTGAAATTGTAATCACCATATAAATAGTTACAGATAGATCTTCTTTATAGCTTACAAAGTGCCTCTTATGGCATTTTATCAGGTATGTATTATTATAAACTAAAGAAAAAAGTGAGAGGTTAGGTTGAGTGTGGTTAAAAAAAATCAGTAAAAGAGAACAGATAGGTTTATGTTGAATATATAGGTGGTAGTAGTGGTGGTAGATTGAATCCTTTATGTATCTTTTCCATTTGTCTTATGTATGTGTATATTTACATATTAGAAAAATATTGCTGTATTGGAGTGATTTTCTTGTCATACTGTCATTTACTTCTCATTCATGTTCTAGCCTAAAAGAAATAACTAAGCAATTAAACTTAGTATTCAGTGACTGGAATACTATGTTTTTTTCCCTCAGAATGGAAATTGGCCCAATTTGTTTGTATATTCATTGTTATTATAGCCTAGTTGTTTAACTTCCCTGAACCTTTCTTTATCTAGAGAATGCAGACTTACAAAAGAGAAATGAGGAATAGTTCTTCTTCCCACTTAGGAACCCCCCATCCTACTCCTTTTGTCTATTTGCAATATCTAAATGTTTATGATGTAAAAATTTGGAGGAGTCACTTATTTTGGTAATTACATAATCTTAAATTTCCTAATCAATCATTTAGTGAAATTGTCCAAAGACCATAATTTCAGTCATGTTTACTAGACCAAGAAAAAAATTTATTTCATTACTTACCATAAAGTGAAATCATAGAAAAGAATGACTTTGTTGCCCATGGCAGTATATGAAATAAAATGAATATTTGAACAGACAACAATGAACTAGGATACATTTCATTTGTGGGGGGAAAAAACCCAAAAACATGCAGTACATGTTATTTCTTGGTTTATATAACAAAATATAAGATAACCCAAACTCACATGTGAAATACATTTGTTGGTGACTTTTTCATTAAGAAAAATGTTTGACTTAGTTTTCAACCAACATTGAGAAAGTATGCAGAAATTATAATAGTCCTGGCTGCAAGGTAGACTGAAAGAATGTATCATCATATTTGTAGCCTTGGGATAAGATAAAATCATAAATTATGTGCTCTCTCTAAAAATGGTGCCAGAAAAAAGAAATAATATAGAAATTTTATATCCTAGATCATACAGACTAAATTAATGAATCATATAAGTCTTTAAAAAAGGAAATTTTGACTCTTTGTTTTTTTAAACTTTCTTCATCTTACCCTAATTGAATCTTTCTTTTCTTTCTCTTTCTTTCTTTCTTCCTTTCTTTTCTTTTTTCTTTTCTTTTCTTTTCTTTCAAGATTTATTTATTTGTCAGAGAGAGAGCACAAGCCGCGGGAATGGCAGGCAGGGAAAAGCAGGCAGAGAGAGAAGCAGGCTCCCCACTGAGCAAGGAGACAAATGAGGGACTCCATCCCAGGACCCTGGGATCATGACCTGAGTCAAAGGTAGATGCTTAACCAGCTGAGCCACCCAGGCATCTCACAGTAAAGTATTTCTTTTGTAGCACATAAAGTGAATACTCATTGTTAAGTTATATATGTCATATATATTTTTTTAAGATTTTATTTATTTATTCATGAGAGATAGAGAGAGAGAGGCAGAGGCAGAGGGAGAAGCAGGCTCTCCGCGGAACAAGGAGCCCGATGTGGGACTTGATCCCAGGACCCTGGGATCATGACCTGAGCTGAAGGCAGACGCTTAACCGACTGAGCCACCCAGGCGTCCCTATGTCATATATTTTTAGAATTCACCAGAATTTCCGTATATATTATTTCTATCATTTCTAAGATTAACTGTTAAGGACAGTTATAGTATATCAACTGAATTATTATACAAATATGACCCCTCAGTAATAGGGAAAGATCTACTTCTATATATGCCTCAAATAAAGAATCAGGATTATCTCTGATAAACCTCTCTCATTCTCTGAGTACTATAGGCAATTAAAAGCCATTTAATCACATTCAGTTATAAAACTATCTAGTCAGAAAGGATTCCCGCCTCCATCTGGGTCTTTTCTATGGCATTGGGTTCTGGATCACACCAACTTTTGACCTGCAATACAGATTAAGCAATTTGGGAATTTTAAAAAGAACCAGCATACTGAAGTTTGTTTGGTAAGAAATAGAAAACAGTCTATGATAAAATAATAGTGGTAACAGTCTTAAGGTAGTTCCTTTAGCTTATCAAAAATACACGTATATGTTAAGCCAACTAGAATGTGTAAGGATGAATCATCCATACCAACTTCGTTGGTGATCTTCAGTGTTTGCATTTAAAGTCCCATAGTTTGTCACTGGACAGGATGCCTTAATATCTTGTTAATTATTTAAACTGCAAAATAAGGAGGGGAAAAAACTATCTGTTTTCAATTACAGAAAATACTTTCAAGTATTGATATTGCTTATATTCTAAATCCAGACAAACTGTCAAGAAAACCTTTAGCATGCGACCAAAGGTAAAGATAAGTAAGGATCTAGTTTTTTTCCCCTTTGTATCTTAAAAATGAATGTTAAAAAAAAATCTTAATTTGATGCATAGTATGTTTTGTGAAATGAGCCTTCTCAAAATAAATGTCTATATATCCTCACTAGAGGTTATTAATACATGTCTAAGCCATGTCTAATGTCTCAGAGACATTAATACATACATATGCACAAACATACACACATACACTAAAAATGACCATGGTGATAAAGAGAATGCACAGAAATGTTATCTATCATCTTGGCAGGCTAAGAAACTTCATTTAATGTGCTTGAAGTCAATGGCAAATAACTATGAAGAAGTAATCAGTGAAATTAACTAGATTGAGAAGATTTACCTAGCACAATATTCATGTTTGTTGATCTTTGTCAGGCATTAGCTGACTGCTATTGACGCTTCCTTTACTTACTGAAATAGATGTTTTTCATCAAACATTAATATAATGTAAAATTTTCTTGTGGATTAATTTTCTCTCTAGTTTTCATTAAAATTGGAAATAAATTATTTTATTTTTAAGAAATTAGTCCTAGGCATGATGAAATCACCTTATACAGTGTAATGAATGTTAACATATTTATAGAGAAATAATCTTTGATGTATTAATAGTAATATCACTATACATTCATGTATTCTACCATTTTTAAAACATCATCCCTTACATTATTTCATGTGTCTCACATACTGCCATGAAATAAGTAATTCAGATATTAATAGTTCCATTTTTTAAACATGAGGAAATGAGGCTGAGAGAAGTTCGAGAACCTGTCAAAGGTCTCATTGATTTAAAATGGCAACATAACTAGGACTAGTCATAAATGCACATATATTTTGACAATTTACCAGGCATTATGGGAGACATAAAATTAGTCTTCACTATGATCTACCCATGAAAGTTCTGGCCAAGGTGGAGGAACAGATACAGACAGACTGTTATATAACGCAGTTCTTTGTACATATGATGGGTGAGGACAACAGATTATAGAAACAATGATTAGCTCTAACTAGGGAAATTAAGGAAGAATAAATGAAACTTGGCATTAAAGGCTGATGTTGCTCCCCTTTCCCTTATAGCTTCTTTGATATATTACTTCCCCAATGCAAATTTCCCATCACTGTTTCATCAATTGTGTGTTTTCCCAAGTTTCTCACCTTTCTAGAAAAAGACACCATCTCTGCATTTCCCACATCTTTTTCTGCTGATCAGTATTCTCATTAATATGATTGGTGGGGTTTTCTTAGTAAGAAAGCAAAGAAAGTACATTCTAGGCCTTGCATATACTAGCAACAAATAAAAATAATATCAAATACTTATTGAATAATTATTATATGCCAAGCACTCTTGCAGATATTATGCACATAATAATTCATTTAATTTGAGTATCAACCCCATGAATGGATATTATTATCCCTGTTTTACAGATGAGGAAACAATGGCCCACAGAAATAATTTACCAGCATTACATAGCCATAAACCCATGCTTTTAATTACTCCCTACAATGAACAAAGACTTAATGTGCTCAGTGATTTTTTGACTCAACAATGGGAAAGGAGACCAGTGTGACTTCTTTCTAGGTTAGTGGTTCACAACCCTGTAGGTTCTACTAGTTTCTTTCTATGATAAATATTCTGTAGCACCCCCTTTACTTTCCTAAAGTAAAATTTTGTAGAGAATATAACTTATCTGTACACACATTTTACTTTTTTTTAAGATTTTAAGTAATCTCTACACCCAGCATGGAGCTCGAACTCACATCAAGGGTCACATATTCTTCCAACTGAGCCAACTAGGCACCCCAATACACACAATTTTAAAAAATGGTTTCCTCACTAATTTAAGGGAGACATAAAAATAATAAAGTGATTTTTTTTTTAATTATTTATTTGAGAGAGAGAGCACGATGGGAAGGAGAGAGAATCTCAAGCAGACTCTGTGCTAAGCGCAGAGCCCAACACGGGGCTCAGTATCTCGACCCTGAGATCATGACCTGAGCTGAAACCAAGAGTCAGACGCTCACCCGACTGAGCCACCCAGGTGCCCCAGAAAGTGATTTGTAATAAAGTATTTTGATTTGTTTACAAGATGGGTAAAACTATGATAGAAAACATTATGAAGTAGTCAGTTATTACAGATGCTTATAATAAATAAGTTTATATTTAATAATTGTAAGATCAGAAATTATTCCATATGAAAAACATGGGGAAATAGAAGAACAGAATGTTCAGGTGAACATTAGCATAAAACATTACTATTTCTTTGTAAAATGTTTACCTATTTAACAGTCTGATACCTTCATTAGAAAAAATGGGGCATAATAGGTATATTAGCATATTCAATTGTAGACAGAGTTAGAAAACTCACTTTCAAATATTCAACTATATATTGTCAACTTTTTCTTGACATTTCACATTTTTAAAGTAAGGTTGTACATGTACACATAAACATACATGTATTTTCTGCATATACACACACACATGAATGAATGACATAGCTAGAGATGCAGATTAATACAAGTATATTATATCAGGGCAATTCAGACTCATGTATGACAGTGCCCCTGGTAAGTAATATGAAATGGTGAACAATGGTGTTCAGTAAAGCTTTGAACAAAGAAAAGTATAATGTTCTTTCAGTCTGCCCAGTATAGTTGCATCGTGGAAAATTCAACATGAGTTCAGCCATGTCAAAAAATACTTTGTGTTTACATATAATTAGATTCCAAACTCAAATAATTATAAGAAGGATTTTCATCTATGTATGTCTGGTAGGGCATTCAAAAGTCGGAACATAGGATAATTGTTTCTGGAGTAGTGCAGGAACTCTAGAATCCTTGACCTGTGCCTACTTAGTGCCATATGCCTCTTCCAGTCACTCCAAGTAAAAACATCACAAATTTCCAGAGTGCCTTAGGGACAGTTACTGCGCCCATTGAGAAATCACTGTACTAGAACTTCGTTTCCTTCTGGATATCTTAATCTGATCTGATAAATATGCTTAGGCAAAATTTCTTCAAATAACAGATTTGAGTAGCAATCTTTCTGTGCCTTAACTCAGAGGAGTGACTATGGGATGGTAATCTCAGGGCCTATGGCCAGAAACAGAAAGATCTCCTTGTCTTTGAAACCCTTCCATGAGGTGACAGTTGGGAGAGTGTTAGGTCAAATTAAGTGCCTCAAGGCCCAAAGCCAAAAGGAAAATACCACACCAAAAGTCCTTTCATGGAAGAATAGTGAATTCAGAAGTACAAAATTGAGTCCAGTAAAGTGGAGCCTGGACACAGCCAGGTTTACGCAGCACAGCTGTTGTCCAAGTTGGTCGTCTTGGACCTGGCCTGAGCCTGGTCCAAATGGGGAAAGTGAACAATCAAGAAAGTTGGAGTGAAGAGCAATGTTGTGGCAGTTTACTCCATGTTGTGGCAGTTTACATGTAACACTTTATGTAACAGTAGAAAAGATACTAAAATAACAAACCCAAACAAAGTTAAATTGAAAATAACCTAAATATAATGATAGTATTAACAAGTATGTATTTCGTTTTGTAGTAGCTGCCTTACTGGGTATTTGTAATTTACTAGGCATTGTACTGACCACTTTACATATAATTTCTCTTATCTTACAACAATTTTATGAAATAAATAGAACAATATTATTGTCCCCAGAGTGCAGATAAGGGCACTGAGAAGTAAGGCATGAGTAGTATTCATGAAGTGATTCATCAAAGAACATTGTTATTTCTAATTATAATTTATTAAATTGTTTATCCTGTATACAAGAGAAACTTATTTGAGGAGTGGATTTTTGTGCATTATAATTTTGGTACCCACATGGTGATACTATCTGAAAGAATAAGTGCAGGCCACTGAATATTCAAGAATACTTAATGTAAATGACGCACTTTTTCTTTTGTATGCAGTATTAAATATATTACAATAACTCCCAAATTGGTTACTGTTATATATTTTTTTGTGTAATAGATCTATCTTTAAGGTGCAAATTATAATTGCATACCTCCTCTATATAGCTATGTGAAAGTTAAATGTAAAGGGTTGTTATTATTATATAAGACACAAAATAGTGCATTAGTAATATTATGAGTTTATAATATATCACAGAGTATTCTCTGTGATAGTATCAGTGCTACATTTATTTTTTAGAACTGTTATTTATTTCCCCTGCCCCCCCAAGAAGGGCTGTATCTCCTATTGTTTCTTCTTTTGCTTTTCCTTTGTACTCGCTCGCTCTGTCTCTGTCAAATAAATAAATAAATAAAATCTTTTAGAAAAAATTGCCAGGAGAAAGAAAAGATCTCTTAGGCTTCCCACACTCAGAATTGTACTAAAAGTAAAAACATGAAGAGCTAGAATTAAGACCCTTTCTCTTAAAGTACTTGGCTCCTATCTATCTATCTATCTATCTATCTTCTATCATCTATCTATCTATCTATCATCTATCTATCTTAGCTAGTTAGTTAGTTAGTTAGACATTTCAAAAATATCTAGCTTTAGGTATTTTTCACAGGTCAGTGGAGGCAAATGCATTGAATTATAAATATAAAGTAGGGATCATTTATACCATAGAGCACACCTAGAGAGAAGTAAGCCTTATTAAGCCAGAATTCTTAAAAAGTTGCTGCTTTCCTATTTTGCCCATCTAGGAAACATTGACAGTAAGATACTACTAATTCTGTTAAGTGAAGCAAGTTATACTGTGAAAGCCTTCTTTAAGATGAAGATGGCAAAGAGCTCTGTGGGGAATGACTGAATTCGCCCTCTAGAATAAAACTAATTATAATGTACTATGCATACTGTATACAATATTCCACAAATTTGCATGTAATGCGTCCTGATACTAATTGCTGCTTTTCCTCACTAATTAACAAGGGAAAGCCTTTTACTGCTATGGTTAAGAGGATAATTTTGGTCCAGCCGGGTCCTTTTCTGTATATGCTGAACAGTTATTTCTTTATTAGAGTTAACCATTGTGTACCTTATTTGGGCAGCACAAATATAAAATATTTTCATCGTAGGAAATTCCAGTGAACATCTACCCTAGGCTAGGGTCTGTTCTTACCCATTGTGAGCAGGACCTCTGCTCATGCAAAGTTGTGGAGCAGTTATGAATACTGCGAAATGGGAGTAAGGGTGGAAACATTCAGATTTTACTTCATATGCATCTATATTATTTGGTTATTTTCCCCCATTAAGCAAGTACTATTTTTGGAATTTAAAAAATTAGGTAGTCAGATAGTCTCCCTTCAAAAGTGGAATAATGAGGAAGAGAGAAAATATTGTTAAAGGGTATCCACGATTAATTTACTAATCTTATTCCAAATGATGGAATCTCAGAGAGATATTTTTATCAGATTTCTCAGCAAATACTAGAATTTATCTTTGTAAAGGTGTACTATGGAGACATAATTGGTAAAGATGTTTCGTGGTTCCTCTCTGATTGGATTTTCAGAGAAAGAGAATATCATCAGATAGAGAACCTTTTGCCTGTTTGTACCCACACATTCCCTCAGTCCTACCAGTAGTGAAATCTGTTTTTCCAGGCTGGAACCATACAACAGCCCCCCTCACCATTTCTTTCTTTCTTTTCTTTTTTTTTTTTTTTTTTTGTTTATTCACTTATTTATTTACTTATGGTTTGGGACAGGAAAGAGAAAAATCTGGATAAAAATTAGATTGCCTGAGAACTAAAAGAAATGACTAAGAAATTGCATATCCTGAGTATTCTCTTTTACTTCCTAAACTTTTAAGGATTGATCATTTATATAGCAACTTTAAGATGAGTATCTTTAACTGCTTTTCCTGTTAGCAAATAAGGCATTTAATAAACTTAACTAAGTATATAGATTCCGGAAGCATCATTTCTGAATCACTTTAGATTTCCTTCAAGTGAAGTAATATACTTGATATGTAAGATGTTTGTGCTTAATAATTGTGTATTATAAATAGAGGTATGGAGATCCACTGAAAACTATATGATAAGGTCTTTGGCCAGTTCACAGAAACAAATCACCATGATTGGCCTAAAGGCCAATTTAATGAACGTTTTTTGAACCGTTACTATATGTGTAGATAACATGACAGGTACTAAGTATACAGAAATGAACACACTCCCTGTCTGAAGACAGTCACTGTGCTAAGTATAGTAGAATTTTATACAAGGTGTAGAGGAAAAGGAATAGTGGGAATAGTCTAGAAAAAGTGAATGGAGAGAGTAGTACAGAGCTGGGCTCTGAAGGCTGAAAGGAATTCATTCCCCAGTGGTCTTGTTTGGGTTAGTTGACTCTACCGTGAGTAACTGTAGCTACAGTTTAATTATTTCTTTTCTTCCATCATTCACTTGACATATGCTGCCCTTAAAGTTTGACCATCCAATTTCTTCCCCAGTCAGAAAATATCTTACTGAGACCTTTTTCTCACTCTTCTACTCTGCTTATATTTGATTTATTAAAAGTAAATATTGATGTTTATCAAAACATCAGTCCCTCATCAGGCTACTTTTTTATAAACTTTGTATATCCATATTTATACTGACAATGATCTGAAGTATAGGCATAGTATAATCAGTAATTCAAAAACTGAAGGCAGGTAAATCTTTATAAAGATTTTCTTTAAATATTTATTGTTTATATAATTGTTAGAGCTGACAGGTGAGTAAGTTCAAGGGTTGTATTATGTATTTACATAAATGTAAGAAATTGTACATTTTCTCTGTAAATAGGTAGCTTTAAAATTAGTAAATTGGCATAGAAGATCATTTTATTTCTGGAAATCATCAATGGATTAACAAGTAAAATGATAAAAATTATTTTTATTTTCTATTGTTTCAATGTAATCATTCATAGTTTTGTATATTAATGAACATTAAAGTAAGCTATATTGTAGCAGTTTCTTTTTAAATTAGAATACATAAATCAAATAAAGAGCATTTGCCCTTTGCTTACCCTCATACTTCTATCAAAGGCACATGCTGTTAGGACCAATTAGTTATCATTTATGCTTTTTTTCTGTTGTTCTCATTGGTTGGATCTAGATTTGCCTTTAAGCTGTGTGTATGTTATTGACATTTTCTTCAAAGACTCACGCTAGAACCAGATGATAAAATGAGTTGTGCTCTCCAGCAGATACATTTACAGTATTCAGCCGTTTGTAGGTGATTTTGCTAGGCTGTAACAAAATAAAGCCTAAAGCATCATATTAACTGTGCTGTTTATGTGGGTGCTAATACACTTTGAATAAAACCCTCAATTACTAAGTATTTTTGAGTCTTGACAAGACAGTCCCATGACGTTAATGGTATCTTTATAACCTTTTTAACTTCTTGTTTCTCTGACAGAGCTCTACAGTAACAGCAATGGGTTTGCCCTTGGCAAGCAAAAACTCATTTTGAGAGGATAATAGGTATTTACTATTTAGATAGCTGGCAATAAAATTTCTCTGAATGAGATTTTCCTGAGAAACTATAAACTGATTAAATTACTTTCTTTTAATGGACTGGAAAAGCATGTAATAATAGTTTGTTGAAGCTTTGCATCCAATGTCTTCCTTCCTTTTTTAGAGACCCAGAAGCAGTCTGGTTTTGGTGAATTATGGGGGATGGTAGAAATTATTCTCCAATGTATAGCTTATTCTCTATTTCTTCTTCAAGTAAAAAAAAAAAGTGAGTGCTTCTATGAAGATAAGGACATAAACAGTAACATATCTGTTTACTTCAAATTTTATTTTAATCAGAAGTAAAATTTAGTAGTTTCATGCCTCAAGAATTTAGTTTTTAGGAAATACACCCCAACGGAGATTTATATTGGAAAAACCACCCTGTTTTTCTAGTTGATATTTTTGCTCGACTTATTTAAAATAAATGAAAATCACTAAACTATTTTCTCTGTTGTTTAAAGGCTAAAGTTGAAATTATTACTTTTTATAGTATTGATTATTAACATATATGTGTTTATATTTTATGAGCAATTTAATTAGAATTTTTTTATGATTTTAATTTGGACCTTATAAAATTCAACATACTATTCCATGAAAAAAATTCACATTTGTTCTGGTTGAAAAGAAATACTTAAAATATATTTCATTATTATAACTCTTGATTAAGGGGCATCTCAAAATTCCACATTATGTTAATTTTGTCAGTAAATGTGAACTAAGAAAAATAATTTATAAATCTAGATTTAAAATGTGAAAATTTAGACGAAATATTTTTGGTAATTCATACTCTAAACATTTTTCTTTAAAGACAAATCCATTATGGTCCTTGGGGGTGATAGCTTGCAGAATATCTTTCAAGGCCATGAATTTCACACAGAAATACAACAAATTCAGTATTTTTATTGGCAGTCAGAATTTCATATTTGTCACTATAATAAAATTGTGATTGAAGTGGGACCTTGAGTGTCCTGCCCTTATGTGAAGTACTTTGAATTTGAATATCATACAGATCCTAACTTAGAGCACATTCATTTTCTCTTAAGCCTTTGGCACTGACACATCCATTGCTGGCATTGTTTTTCATTCCAGCAAATCTGCGCTGTTGGCACCAATAGGTTCAGGGGACACTAGTCATGATAGTAAAGAAATGAAGAGAGAAACAGTAATATTTGTCTTCCCCTTTGAATAATCTATTCCAGGTCACTACTATAAGCTATAAACTACTTCATAATTTAGCTTTTATTGGGTCAACTGTTTTGTCATTGTGCTGTTTTTCTCCCTCACTTCTCAGGGCTGTAATAAATAAACATCAGTGAAATATTGTGAAATAATGGCTTGTCTAGTCAATTTACTGAAATTTGGTTTTGATTGGCCTGGGAAAAAAAATTTAGGGAAAACTGATTACTTTAAAACGGAAACATCCTCTCTAATATACAGTTCTACTTTAATTCTGATAGTCCTGAAGTTATTGGTAAAACAGATTTACTGAACTAGAGCAAGCATATAATGAATATGTGCTTTCATTTTAGTCATCTCTTCTTCAGTAGGACCTAAATATAGGTTCCCTACATATTTTTTCAGTTCATTTTGCTTTCATTCAAATTGGGTAATGAATACCCTTTAGAAATATAGGGTTTTTTTTCCCAGTATTTTAATGACCTCTAAGCACAGATTTTGTGCTATTATAATGGTTTTTATGAACTAAAAAAGTTATTAACAGAAGATATTGCTATGATTTTTACTGAACTATAAATAAACTTTAACTGAATAGGAAAAACTGTAAATGTGTTTTGCATAAAATGTATCAACTTAAAGCTTGTTCTGATTTAAAAAATAGAGCTAGCAGATATTTTTCAAGTAGAAAAATGAATGGGTATGTGTGCCTATCAATTTTTGTGAGAATAATGAATCTTTAGATCTTTATTATTTTTAAATCAGAACTTCAAGAAGTTGCTTATTTGTTTTTTGTTTTCCAGTGTGAATTAATGCAGTTACCATAATGTTTTACATTCAACAAAATACAAACAAATGTGAATTTTAATTAAATAGTATGCTACAATGATGAAGTATAATCTATATCCAGTTTTACATTAGTCCTCCTGGTCCTGCAATACTCCCTCAGACTACCATTGGTGCCTGCTTTAATTCTGTTAATTTTATGAAATGGTAAATATTTAATACCTGAAATTCTTTTTAATATATGACGCAGGACTTGACCAACAGAATGCAATTTCATAGCACTGTTCACAGGCGCAGAATATTATTTTTGGCATACAGTTTCTCTCTCAAACAGTTCTCACATTGAATTTTTCTTTCTTTTAAAGAGATTTTCAGTTTTAACACGGGGAACTGGTGTCATGGGTAAGGGTTTTACATGGAAACAAAGTAGCAGATTGAAGTGGTTTCAGGGCTTTAATCCCTTGGTAAATTAGCCAGCAGGCTCGCCTTTTCATAGATGTGCTAAACAACAGGTTGATGCCATTTGGGCATTAGCAATGAGAACCACCTGAGGGAATAGGGAATGAATAAGAAGAAATGTAGAATGGGAAGAAGGCATGGCTACTAGCTTTTCCTGGGTCGAGTTGCTAAAGTAATACCCATAAATGAGTCATTGCATCTGATATTTTAGGTTTCCCTTTGTACGTTCTTAAATTTAAGTTATTCTCAAGATTCTCAAATTTATTTTAGAGATAACATTACATTTTATTATTATACAATACTAAAGTGCTGATAAGTTTATAAATATTTAAATGTTCTAAATTTATATTTTCTCCTTTTTGAAAAGAGATTTGAGGCTTTCAAATTTGCAGATTATTATTCTTAATCAAGTAGAAGAAAACATCTTGAAATGTTCATGTGTGGAATTAATAGGACATTAAACATTTAAATTATCTTGCCTATTTGGAAACTATAAACAGATGTTCATAAGCTATTATAAAATTATTTTCTTAAAATGTTTTTACAGTTTTCTGAACTAATTACCTGACAAGAGAATTCTTTGCCATATCGCATTACATGTGTTGGTCAATGTATTTAAATAACACCATCAGTAAAGAATAGTGACCAACACAGTCAGCAACACTTGTTAGGAAAAATAATTTATTTAGACTTTAGCCAAGGAATGTAACTTCATGTTAATCACATTTGTCTAATCTCAGGAAGAGCAAGTTATGAAATTATTCAATTTGCATGTTATTTAAAATTTCTAAGCTAATTGGTACCTTGATATTGATAAATATTAGAATAATACAACATGAAGAAAATTGAGAAAGGAGTAAAATAATTAAAATAACCTGGTACCCTATGAGGCCCTCTCTCTAGGCTTTTAATTTTTCATTTAGAAGGGGGGATTTTAAGGATCAATATGAAGATCTGTTGATAATATTATATTTAATTAGAGTAATCAAAAACCATGCTCAGAGCATGACACCTGCCAGGGAGAGCTTCAAAAAGACAGTAAGCAGCATGCATTAGAATCATCTCTTTTGCTTGTCCATGAGCACTAATCTAGCAGAAGTCCCAAATGGGGCAGCTAGTCAGCTATTTTATTGACTTTGATCTGGTTTGGGGGGCAGTTTATTTTCCCATAATGCCATTGATCAATGATTTCCTTTCAGCAGTGATGTAATTAAAGGGCTTTAGTCGGCTTCTGCTGTGTTGCCTTGAAATTTATTATTCTGGAGATTTAAAGAAGATCGATAGGGTGCAGTGGCCCCATGTTTAGACCCGAGTAGGAGGACCCTACTGAGAGTATAAGCATACAGAAAACAAGGCTTCAGGACACAAACAAGATGTTTACCTGGGACCTTGAGCTGACCTATTCACAACAGATCCTGTATAACCAGTAGCATTTTAGTACCTATTTTTATCACAGTCTCAAAACTACTTTGTCCTTTTTGTTATTGATTTTTAGAGTTTGTTTTAAAGCAATTGAAATCAAATATTCGTGTTGTCAAAGGAAGAATTAAAATTTAAACATATTTGCCAGAAATGCAGATTTCAAATGCCTTCATCATGAAATGGGAATAAAACATGATTAATTCTAGGAATGTGAATGTCTTTAAAAGTTCCCTTCAATCTATTAAAAAACATGCCATTAACTTGCTTAATTTTATAACTAATTTAAACACATACAGTTCATTTTTGTATCTGTAAAAAGGTACATGCAATGACCACTGTTCCTAAGTGATCAAAATACCACATTTGGGTAATGAACTCAGAGGACCTGACCTACCGCTAACTACAAATTAATAATTGCCTCACAACTTACATTATTTGGTAGATTAAGTAAAATCAATTCAGAGATTCCTTATAATATGTAAACTGTGCATTCTTGGCTTCTTATAACTGTGTTTTAATGAAGTCACAATAAGTTGAAAATAATGGAGGCAGGGGCGCCTGGGTGGCTCAGTCGTTAAGCGTGTCTGCCTTCGGCTCAGGTCATGATCCTGGGGTCCTGGGATTGGGCCCCGCATCGGGCTCCCTGCTTGGCGGGAAGCCTGCTTCTCCCTCTCCCACTCCCCCTGCTTGTGTTCCCTCTCTTGCTGTGTCTTTCTCTGTCAAATAAATAAATAAAATCTTTAAAAAAAAAAAAAAAGAAAGGAGGCAGATTTAAGTTCCCCAAACTATTGTCCATGTTGCTCCATTAATAAGTGTTCCATTAAAAAAAATTTTTCACCAAATACATTTGAAAATCCTGGGTGCTGCTTTTAGATCATGTCAGCATACATTAACATATTCTAGATTTTTAAGCAATTCTGAAGTAATCCTCTTTAACTTTGCTTAACACAACATCCTTCAGTCTTATCTGCCCTATGTCATAGATTTTGTGGAGGTCGAGTTTTAGAAATACAAGAGCTAGTGAAAACAACCCTGAAAGGACTTGGAGAGAGCTGTCTTGAATTCTAATCCTGGCTTTGCCTCTTATTGTCCATATAATTTTCACAAGTTATGTAATCACTCTGCACATCAGCTTTCCTGTCTGTGAAGTGAGATTGGGTCAGAGAGGTTGGGGTTGGCCAGGGAAGGATACACAACACCCCAAGGAGATTTTTCACAATAGGCATTCCATCAGATGCTCTTTGCCCGTGCTGAGACTGACTTTAGGTGCCTTGATCAGTTGGCTTTAATTGTGCCAGTAGTAAAATTTATTTTCTTAACCCTAGGATTAAGGGACTTTTAGTCATCAAAGTTATGTTGAAAATACAACAGTTTTACTTAGAAATCAGAGAGTAAACACAAGCACAATTTCTTTGCTAAATTTAGCCAACACTGGCAGAATGTGCCCCTTAATAAAGGTGACAGGCCATCTAGGCAGAGAACAGAAGTGGTAATGCAAACATAGTGTGATTTGCTATCTTGATAAACATTAACTAATTTATGAACATTACTAAGACCATATGTCATAGCTGAGAAATAAGTAGAGGCAAATAGCCATAGCAGGAAGAAAAATGAGCAAATTAGAGATTTTGTTTACATTTTAATTGTTGCTGATAATCATTTATAGTGAGTTAAGATTTTTTTTGTCATCTTCTAGGAGCACTGATGACTTCATAAAAAATGATGCATTTGAATTCAATATCTGCAAGATGAGAGGAGCTAGAGGGATACAGAGAATCATAGTCCCTGCCTCCTAAAGCTTACAGGCCAGAAGGAAAGTACTATAAGGAAAGGCAGAAGAAATGAAGTGACAAATATAACACGTGGTACTTGCTAGAGGCATAGTTGAAGATGGAGAGACACAATGTTATGCTTTATTTTTTTTCTCTCATAATCTTTTTGCTTTATTTTTCTTCATAGCACTCATTACTCTCCAACATTATATTTTATACCTAATTAGTGTCTAAGCATCAGGTTTCCCTACTAGAAAGTTAGTTCCATAGGGGCAGGAATTTTGTTCGAGAACAAATCCTATGTCCTTTAATAAGAGTGACTAGCACATGGTAGGTGCTCATTAAACTTACAGGTTTTCAGGAGCTAATGCCTCTATACACAGAGTAATGTGATTTGAACTGTGCTTCAGGTAGTAAAAACTAGAACCACAGAAATAATAAATATAAAAGGGCAAATTAAAAATGTTGTTTATGAATTTATTAGTATATAGGTTATAAAATTGACTAAGTATAGGAGAGGTAAAGCCATCTAGGTATAAATATCATTAAACAAGGTAGAGAAAGCATAAGAAAATGAACATGGTTAAGGAAGGATAAATTCATTTCAGATATGGTTCAAGTATTGTAGAAAAGTATGAATTTTATACAATCATTATTTAGAAAATGAGTTGTTAGTATTTTCTGTATGTGACCATTACTAACAAAGACTGTCTTTCACACTTGTACTATATTGAGAGACCAGGTTCATTAACTGGGTAGTTGTTCCCCATATCATACATTGCTATTATTTAGTCTTACTCCATTAATAAGTTCCTTCTAATCTCCTTCTGTACCTAATTCCTAAGTGTTCTTCATGGAATGGTCCTGTGCTTACTTTTTTTTTTTCCCTTCTATATTTTCATCTTAAGGGATCTCATCCATTCCCAGGACTTCACATATCATCTGTGTGTAACAGTGCCTCAATTTCAACCCAACCCCCTCTCTGAACTTCAGGCTTACTATAGCTAACTGCCTATCATCTCTACTTAAATGTCAAAAGGCAGGATTGTCCTGAATTCTTTTCTCTTCCTGCCACCATCCTCATCCTACTCCTCTTTCATTTGTCCCTCCATTACATCTCTCCAGTTGCTCAAAACAGCAGTTGGGCAGATTCCTCACATGCCACATCCATTCTATAAGCACGCTCAGTAGCCTCCTAAAATACATTTTAATCTTTCCACTGATCCCATTTTCCCTGCCTTCACTCTAGGCAAGTCATCATCCCTGCTTGCCTAGACCATTGCAATAGCCTTCTTATTCATCTGTCCAGTCTTGCTCCCTACAATTCATTCATCATATAGCATCCAAAATTATCTTAAAATGTAAGTTGGAACTTGTCACTCCCCTGCACAAAAAAACAAAGCAAAACAAAAAACCTTCAATGGCTTCCATTGCCCCTAGGATAAAATCTCAGAATTCTTACTATGGCTACAAGTTCCTCCACGATTTGTCCATGTCTACTTCATCTTCATCTTGGACCGTACTTTACTGAGTCTGACCACACCAGCCTGCTTTTAGTTCCTTGTTTGCATCAACCTGCTTTTACCTCCTTGGTTTACGTATGTTATCCCATCTGCCTAAGATACTTACCTCCTCCCTCTCCCCCAGATTAATTTAGGCTTATTATTAAGGTTTGAGCCGTTTTGTATCTCAGTGAAGCCTTCCTGACACCTGAAACGAAATGTGTCAATGCCTCCTGAAGCACTGTGAACTTTTCCTTTATAGCAATCAGTTTTTAATTAAATATGATTTTTGTGATTATTTGACTTTCCTTTCTGACTTCTGGAGAGAGTGTGTCTCTTTTCTACACTAAGTCCTCAACACCCAGCATAGTTCCTAGCATGTAGAAGATGCTCAATGAATCTCTATCTTTCTTTCTTTTTTGACTCATTCACCTCTTTTGTATTTTCAACCATTCAGCATTTCACAGTTCCCCTTAGGATTTTTTTCTTTAATCTTTTGTAATATGAAATACAGGGAAAAGTATGTAGGTGCACAGATTACCAGATTATGAAGCCCATACCTATGTTGTTGTACCACCCAGATCAAGAAGTAACACTTTGCCAGTACCTCAGAAGACCTTATTTTTTCCTTTCTGTCTATAACTACCACCTTCCCCTCTATTCTGGTGATCACTCCCTTGCTTTTATTTATTGCTAAGAATATAAGAATATATTCTAAGGATATATTGCTAAGCACTGTATAGTTAGTTAAGTTTTGCCTGTTTTAAATTAAAATCATATAGTACATATTCTCTTGGGTCTTCATTTTCTCAACGTTGTTCTAAGATTCATCTGTTTGCATGTAGCTATAGTGTGTTGATTTTTACTTTAATTTTAATATTTCACTGTATGAACATATTGCAGGTTTTTTTTAACCTTTTGGCTGTTGGTGGACATTTGTTGTCTTCAGTTTGCAGCTATATTAACGAGGCTGTTCTGAACATTCTTGTAGAAGTTGATCTCCTTTTATGGTTGGACATGATCTTCTGTAAACTCCATACCTAAGAGTGAAATTGCTATGTCATAGGGTATGTGTAATTTCAAATTTACTAGGCAACGTGAAACTTCCCTAAAGTGGTTATACCAATTTCTTTCTCCCCAGATAGTGTATTGCTCTACTTTCTCACCAATACGTGGTATTGTCAGACTTCTTTTTATTTTATTTAAGATTTTTTTTTTTTTAATTTATTTGACACAGAGAGAGCAAGAGAGAGCACAAGCAGGGGGAGCTGCAGGCAGAGGGAGAAGCAGGCTCCCCATTGAGCCAGGAGCCCGATGCAGGACTCAATCCCAGGACCCTGGGATCACGACCAGAGCCGAAGGCAGACACTTAATGACTGAGCCACCCAGGCGCCCTAGACTTTTATTTTAGCCAAACTTAAATAATCTGACTCTTCCCAACCTGCTTACTCCTTCATCCTCATTCACTGGAGTTATAAGATATATGTTTAAGATATGGAACTATATCTGTGTTCATTCTGCTTTCAGTTGTGAGCCATTGTTTGATATCTTTGTTACCTGCCATTTTTATCCTAAAGGTAATTCAAGATGGTCTCTAAACATTTACAAGAGCTCTTCCATGTTTATATGAAAAAAGACTTGATTTCCAGCTGGCCCTGAGATATTTCAGAGAGGTTTTTTTCTTTAATTATTTTCCCATCTTCATTGCTTAAAAAAATACCTAGCTCATAAAACAGATTTTGAATGTCTGGTGGAAAAAAAAATACAGGGAAAGAGAAAAACAAGGAGGGAGGAAGGACGAAAATCGTAATATATTTGATTCAAATGTTTTTTATTTTTATCTGACGATTCTTGGTCCTGTTCATGTAACTGCAATGAACTCTACTAGAACCATAAGATAGAAGTAATTCAATTATCATTTCAGAGCCATTGTGTTTGGTTCCTCTTTTTGGTTAAATTCTGATTCTTTTAAGAATCACTTCAGGTGTTACCCTCTCTTGGAAGTCTTAGTTATCTGTTGTCTGTCAGACTGAGTTAGAGCTGTGTTCCTGTCCTGTATTCTTTTTGAGTATCTGTATTATAGAACTTACTACTACAGTGTTAGAGAAGTGGATTTTCTTGTCGGCCTCCTCTTTTGGACTTTGTTTCTTTAGAACTTTCATAGGTCATCTCTCTTATCTTCACCACCTAGAATAGTGCATATATTAAGTTTTCTTAAAAAAAAGAAAATAGCTAATGGGAATTAAAGAGGTCCATGCCCCCCTCAGTACTCCCCACTCTAAAAATCATTCCCTTAAAGGTTTAAGTTAAAAGTTTAGTAACCTCCATTATTGAACTGGAAGATTAATTATATAGGAACATTCTTATAATTGGCAATTCTTACAGTTAATTTCTCTCTGATTTTCACTAAAAAAACTATCCTTAAAATTCTTTTTGTTTAGTCTTTCTAGTATTTGATCATGTTAAAACAATAAAAGCAGATTGTGAGTTTTGAGTGTTTATCATTTTCTTGCAAGCAAATCACTTCTATAAGAGGCATTAACTTTGATCTTCATTAGATAGGATAAAATGAAGTTTTGTTCAGGTTTAACCCTCGAGGGTCCCTTGAGGACTACAAATAGATCTTCTCTGAACACATTCAATAGAAGTTCTGTTGGGTGTCATTCATGATTTCATTGTTAGTTAAAAGTATCCTCCATAGTCCCTGTATTTGCTCCTAGACAAATAATGAATCTTTCTCATTGTGTTTAATTGAAGATAGTGTGAGACAGGAAAGCAGGGAACATATTACAACTGTCCCTCTTATTTTCATCTCTTTTTATTTATACCTCTGTGACCTGCTTCCTGTTTCCAAAGAGATAGGGTTTGAGAAAAAGTCGTTTTATTTCATTCTATTATTTAACTCATTCTTTTTTTTTTTTTTTTTGATGAAATGATCTAGCTTGAAAGATTCTACTACATATTTGAAAACTGTTTTCATGGAATATGAAGAATGCTTTTTCAGTCATGTGTACTGCTACTTTCTGCCTTTTACAGAGTGTAGTGGGTTTGATTTGGGCCTATGGAGTTAGATTGCCTGTATTAGTTTTGGCTCTATCATTTACTAGGTGAGTGACTTTGAATAATCAGTGAAATCCTCATGCCTCAGTTTCCTCACTGGTAAAATTGGGATTTTAATATTGAGCATTAAATAAACTAATACATGTAAAACACTTAGAATAATTGCTAATATGTAATAACTCAGTAAATATTGACTTTCATTTTTTATCATTATTAATTAATAGTGCTATGTGAGTTAATTGAACCAGAACTCACTATAGAAGGAGAATAAAACTACTCGTTATCTCAGATATAATAATTTTATATGTTTGCTTTTTGGATAAGATAAAGAGCCTGACAGAGACTACTATTTTGAGTTATAGTAAAACAAATTATTATAATCGGTTCATGGAAGGCTTCATTAATATAATATTTGACTTCAAATACATAATTAGCATAAATTTGTACTGATTAACTCTTTGTAAGTTGTTTTTGCTTTAGTAGATTTTTTTATAAGCCCTTGACTTTAAAGTTTCATTGAATTTCAGATGTGATATATCTAGACTTTTCCTTTAATACATCACAAACTATTCCAAGTATTCAGAACATATGGCTGTATCTTTTATCCTGAAGGTCACTAGGTATTTATCACACATGCTCAATACCTATTTTATTTGTGCTCTCAAGTTTAATGCTTTCTTTTAGTCATTTCATACTTTTATTACCATCCTGTTGATATTTTATAGTAATTTCTTTTATGTACGTTCTAGTTTCCTTTTTTCTCTTTTGTTAACTTTCTCTTTTTGTACCTCTCTCAGCCATTTTGGTAGTTTCAATTTCTGTCATTTTTAAAATATGGCCCCCAAATTCTTTGACACTTCTCCCTTTTTAAGAACAGGTCTATATCTTCTCCCTTTGAACCTGGCTTTGTGACTGCTTGACCATTAGAATACAGCAAAGTGATACTGTACCCAGTTTCCAGATCTAGGCCTTAAGAAACTGGTATCTTCCACTTCTGTCTCTTGGGACACTTGCTCGTAGAGACCAGCCTCCACGCTGTGAGGAAGCCAAACAGTCTCATGGAAGGGCCACATATAAGTGTCCTGACTGACAACACCAACTGAATTCCTACCTTTCAGACAGCAACAACCATTAGGCACATGACTGAGCAAGTTTTCAGAGAAATTCAGCATCCCCAGCTGTCTAGTCAGTCCCAGCCTTTGTGTTGCCCCAGTTCGTGCTTCATGGAGCAGAGAAAGGTACCCTGCCTCCACCCTGCCCAAATGCAAATTCATAAGCAAAATTAATGATTGTGGTTTTTTAAAGCATGAGTTTGGTTTGGTGGATTTCATAACAAGGATAACTGACATATAAAGGTGAATGCTTTTCCTTTCTTCATAGTAACATTTTTAAGGGAGTAAACATTTTTGGAAATAGTTCTCAGAATTCAACCTTGGAAGCCATTTGGTATTTTCTGCATAGGAATGTCTGTTTAGAATGTCTGTGTCTTAAGAATTTCTATGAAAAAATGTTTGAAAATATATGGTAGCATATAAGTAAAACAGAAAAAGAATTTCATCACTTTTTTCTTTTCTTTGAATTTAAATCTATTACTTGTACTTTAACTGATTGCAATAACTCCAGTTGTCTTCACATCATCATCCTTGTTATTATTGTCTTATTTTGTATACATAAGAGACAGCAAATATGGAGCATTGATCGCTACTTCTTTAGGCTTCATGTTTAACATATTGCTAGTTGATCAGTGTACTTTTTCATGCTGAGTCCAGATGTAACTTGAGAATTCTAAACACATCACTTCCTACTTTTTTTTTAAGATTTATTTATTTATTTTGAGCGAGAGAGAGCACGGGGGCAGGGGCAAAGGGAGAGGGGGAGAGAATCAGAAGCCGACTCCACGCTGAGCATGGAGCCCAACACAGGGCTCAGTCTCATGACCCTGAGGTGAGGACCCCAGCAGAAAGGGAGAGTCCGTGCTCAACTGACTGCAGAACCAGGTGCCCCAGCACTTCCTGTTAATACCCATGCTATTGCAATGGACATCTGAAATGAGACCTATAGTTTATAGTATAATTTATAAATATTTAAAATTTTTAAAATAATGTCACCGTCAGACACAATTCTCTCCCTTTCCCAACTTTGCCCCCAACTCCCGAAGCAACCTTGGTGCCACCATCACTCTGCTTACCTGAAGGCATTTATTTTATTTTTGAGATGTCTCTGCTTCACATATAAATTTTTTTCCTTTTCTCCTTCTTTAACCTCTCCTGTAGCTTTTCTGTAGAAGTCAAAAAGTTACTTACCACTGTGGAAAAAATCACTCTGAGATTTCCCTAAGGGGACAGTATGGTAAGTGGGAAAAACTATTACAATTTCCTATAAAACAGTTTCACTATGAAAAAAAAAGATGAGAGGTAAGTACATGAGTAATGAGGTTATTTGTAAAATTTTATAGTACATCTGAAGAGAATTATTAGGTAAGGGAACTTGAATTGGTTGAGGCTATGCTGTGTCCCAGGTGCTGTAAGCTTGTATACCTTAATTCATTTGGTCATCAGAATACACCTACAGGGAGAACATTACTGTCCAGTATACTATGTTCTTACTCATCTGTTAATTTATTCTATACATTATTTGAAGGATTCTATAGCAAAGCAATAAAATGATCTGTGAATTTTTAAAAATAAAAAAAGGGAAAATATACATTAATCAGTCAAGAGCGAGAGAAAAATAGAACAAAATTCATACATCAAAAGTGCCTATAGAGCTGCTGTCATTTGTTCTGTGTTTTTGCCAACCAAAGCCAAAAGCAGATTCTCAAAGAGAACTACAAGTTTTACCACAAAGCTTTTACTAAAAACGAATTCTCACATGGGACCTTATGT
The DNA here is from genome assembly GCF_011800145.1 of Mirounga leonina. Classification (NCBI taxonomy): domain Eukaryota; kingdom Metazoa; phylum Chordata; class Mammalia; order Carnivora; family Phocidae; genus Mirounga; species Mirounga leonina. The sequence goes on from NW_023270268.1 coordinate 51,776,521, forward strand.
AGGGAATTTTCTTATTGAATGAGATATTGGAAATACTTATTTTATGTGCTTGTTACTCTCTTATCATTGTCACCATCATATGTGGTATAGTATATAATATCCTCAACATTGTAATTACAAGAAGTGAACAGGTTTTGTGCACCTCTTATTTTTAATATCCATCAATAAAAGCCATAAAAACATTGTCATGAAATCTAGTCTATTAGGAAAGTATGATCCAAGAATATAGTATTGTGGTGTATCTACTTGAATTTAATTAAAGCCCAGTATAAATGGAGAAACAGAAAGAATGCCTGTTTTTACAATAATTCTTCCTATGTGAACATAGGCTCTTGTACTAGGAGCCATTTCAGTCTTTTCTGCTCTTAGAAGGGCCTGAAGTACAGGTACTGTATGTGGTTGATTCTTACATTTTAGAGACAAACAGGTGATAGGTTGCTCTTCTTTTATGGAAACCAAGGAACTTCATGAGTACTCCCTCCTAGATAGCCAGCTTCTTACCTCCACAGGAAGGCAGGCTAAGAGGGCATACTTCCAAGAAAGCCTAGGGTTTTCCTCAAAAATCAATGCTGCACCCACCTCAGGAAGAGAACATGTGAACAAAACAATTCCAAATTTTTACAGCCTTGAGCAGAGCAGAGATTTTCATATTATTTCATACTTCATCTTACTAAGTTCTTACTGTGGTCCTAGGAAATTCTTTTTTTTTTTTTTTTTTTTAAGATTTTTATTTATTTATTTGACAGAGAGAGACACAGCGAGAGAAGGAACACAAGCAGGGGGAGTGGGAGAGGGAGAAGCAGGCTTCCCGCCAAGCAGGGAGCCCGATGCGGAACTCGATCCCAGGACCCTGGGATCATGACCTGAGCCGAAGGCAGACGCTTAACAACTGAGCCACCCAGGCGCCCCTGTGGTCCTAGGAAATTCTTGATAGTGTTGCCATCAAATGTCAAATTTGAGAAAAGTAGCGTTCCTTGATCCCTCTTGATTTCAGCTCAGGTCATGATCTCAGGGTGGTGAGATCGAGCCCCACGTCAGACTCCACCCTCACACTCACTCATGCACACTCTCTCTCTCAAATAAAGAAATCTTAAAAAAAAAAAAAAAATTGTTCAAAGCCTCTTTTCACTTATAAGTCCTGTTCTTACCATAATTAATTCCAAGCAAGTGATCTCATCTAGATGGATTCAAATATGGTTTACCCTACCTTCAAAACAGATAATCCAAGTTTTTATTTTTTTTTTTAAGATTTATTTGTTTGACAGAGAGAGACACAGCGAGAGAGGGAACACAAGCAGGGAAAGTGGGAGAGGGAGAAGCAGGCTCCCACTGAGCAGGGAGCCCGATGCGGGGCTTGATCCCAGGACCCTGAGATCATAACCCGAGCCGAAGGCAGACGCTTAATGACTGAGCCACTCAGGTGCCCCGATAATCCAAGTTTTTAATCAAATGAATTTTATAAGAAAATGTTAACTGGGTCCCAGTAAGAAAAGGATTTAGGATTTTCAACATTCAAGACTTTTTTTTTTTTTTAAAGATTTTATTTATTTATTTGACAGAGACACAGTGAGAGAGGGAACACAAGCAGGAAGAGTGGGAGAGGGAGAAGCAGGCTTCCCGCTGAGCAGGGAGCCTGATGTGGGGCTCGATCCCAGGACCCTGGGATCATGACCTGAGCCGAAGGCAGACGCTTAATGACTGAGCCACCCAGGCGCCCCTCAACATTCAAAGCTATTTTTCTACCACTAAAGAACTGAAAGGAAAATAAGTTTTGTAGATATCAACTAAAGCCTATGCCTTGATATTTTTCAAATGACAAAAATAAAGATTTACCTTGGAAATATTTATCATGAAATTTAAAAATTTTTGTTAATTACCTGATTGGTGAAAGCTCACTATTAAGTACCCAATTGAATTTGCTTTGGTCACATTTTAATGAGTGTTAGTACAAGTGTATTTGGATTGTGTCAATTTCTATCAAATTTTAGCAAGTGTTAGAATGTAATCATAATATCTAGAAGTAAGTGAAATATTTATTGTGTAGACCTTTACGAAGATTTCTCATGAAGTTAGTGTAAGATGCAAGGACCCCAATGAATCGTACTTTATACTATGATTTTGGGCATCCTCTTATTATTTTTTCTTCATCATATAGAAAAACTTATGCTCCAGCTCTCCAATGTGGTCATAGGATCACAACAAAATGCACAAATAGCCAATAGCCAGTTATGGAGATAATTCAAGCAAATAATTCTTTACTGTCCTAGGTGAAAATTTATGTGTAACTAACTAAAAACTTGAGTTCTATTTTTGTTGATGATTTTTATTCTTTCAAAAGAAGTGAAGAAGAAAGCATCCTGAGATATAGTACTGATCCACTTTGATTAAGCAGATCACTTACCCTAATGACAATAAGATCCGTGAATGTCATTTTCCACCTCTAAAATCATGTGATTTGTGATTTTTATTTCATGAAAGATTTGAAGCAATGACACTTGAAGTTTGGATTTGTACCTGTTTCATATTTAGGTTCATCAGGTAACAATGCCCCCTACTTTTGTGCTGCCTTTATAGATTTGCAAGCATAACACTTTGTTATGATTTGTAACCCTCATAAAATAGACTTGTATCTTGTAAAAACCCAAAAATATAGAGTATACATATAATAGACACGTTTAAATCTCACATAGAGGAGACTAATGGAACACACGCAAAGCTTAGTGCTTTATAATTAGCAGTGAGTTTTACTGTTAACTTTTTTAAAATTAATAATGCTTTGAAATAGGCCAAGATTATTTACTAACCCAAACATACACACTCATGCTTTCTGATTCTCTCCTCTACTTTCCCCTACCTCTCTCTAGCTCCCTTCTTTTCTTCTCATAGGCAAGACCCTTTAAAAGCCTTGTCTTACAAAAGGTTTGAAGAATTTACCTGTTGACCTCACCCGTCTCATACAGTATTTTGGCATGTGTGCTCACACATGCAGCACATTCATTCAGTCATATATTATCTCAACAAATATCCTTATCTCACATATGCCAGGCATTGGTGCTAGGCTCTGGGGATAAGCTAAACGCAGTAAGCCTGAACTCTGCCCCCCATTTAGAGGGTTAAGTGGTAACACACTCTTTATGAATAAGGAAACATATTTGGTGGAAAGTACTGAAGCTCATGAAAAGATTTAAAGGGACCTGTGTTGAGACACAGTAAATGAGCCAAACAGACAAGGATCTGAGTCAGAATCCTCCATCTCTAATTAGCAGTGTGGAAAGATTGCTGTGAGGAGAGTAACAAGGTCTTGGTTCCTGGACTGGCTCTGCCACTAATTAGCTGTGTCACTTTGAACAAGTCACTTAACATGTCTGGGCCTCAGTTTTTCTCATCTATAAAAATGAGAAAAGTGAACTAGATGGTCTCTAAGATCCTTTTCAAATCTTAAGAGTTTATGACTATCCAAATGTACAAAACCAACATAAATGAAATTCCTAGTTTTCTTGAAGACATAAAGTAACATATATATAAAGTAATAGTTTTCTGTATACCTCCAATTATCTATCATAAAGTCTAATAAAAAATCATTCATAAAGCAACAAAAGTATAAAATAACTAAAATAAACTTCACTGGTTTTAATTTGAAAAAGACTGAGCACTTTCTGTGTGCAAACAACACTGTTAAATGCTAGGAGACAGTTCAGGTACTGCCTTTATGGAACTTATGATGGGGAAAGCACACAGGAGATAGTTATTTGTACAATTAATAATTCAGTAATTTGGGGGCACCTGGGTGGCTCATTCATTAAGCGTGTGCCTTCAGCTCAGGTCATGATCCCAGGGTCCTGGGATCGAGCCCCGCATCGGGCTCCCTGCTCCACGGGAAGCCTGCTTCTCCCTCTCCCACTCCCCACCTTGTGTTTCCTCTCTCACTGTGTCTCTCTGTCAAATAAATAAATAAAATCTTTAAAAAAATAATACAATAATTTTGATAAGTACAATGAAAGATAAAAATACACTAATAAGAGCATATAACTGCCAGGGCTAAAAATGCACTAATTTTTCTTCTATTCAACAACAATTTAAAATGTACCATTTGTTTAGGATGGAGGAAGTTTTTTCCAGGGTGTAAAATTTTCAGTGTTAAATCTAGGGAAGACCCAGGCAAGAACATTGGTCACACTAGGACCATGGACATTTTCAAAACAAAGACCTGTATGGATGGATCCATAGGAATAAGATGATTGAGAAAAGCTTAAATGAAGCTGGTATGGTAGACAAGGAATAGATGATTCGTGGCCTTATAAGCCATATTAATGTTAGGACTTAGCTTTTCTTCATAAGTAGAAAGCTACTGTAGGGTGTGGCATGATTAGAATCCATTCTTAGAAAATCCATCTGCCTGTGGTTTAAAAAGAGTGGATTTGGTGGTGATGGTAAAGGTAGTGGTGGTAATGGTGATAAGGTTGTCACAAAACTAGTTTTAGAAAAATTAGTAAAGTTATTATAGTAATTAAAGTGGAAGATGATGATGGACTTAGGGTAGTGGCAATAAATATGGGGAGAAGTGGACAGATTAAATTATATGATATGTTAGAGGTAGAATTGATAAAATCCAGAATTAATGAGTGTGGGAAGGTCAGGTAATGACAGAAATAGAATAATTGGCATCCAGAGAATTTGAGATAATAGAATATTCTTAAAGAAGTTTTGAGGGAAGGAAGTGGCCTTAGGCTAATGAAAAGACCATGCAAGATATAATGGGAACATTGCCTAAAAATATAGCAGAAAGTTGACTCTTGAAATGTAGTACCACAAGAAGCGTAAGAAAAAATTAAGCCACATTTACTATATGCTATCATTAGGATAGAAAATATATATGTTATCTGAAGTAAGACGGGACAAAAAGGAGAAATAAAATGGAGACAAACCAGCATGATGATAACTGTATGGCATTTAGGGCTTGAAAGCTTGCATCCAAATCTGCGCTCCACCATACTGCCTATCAACTCTATGATTTTACTTTGTTATTTAGCTTTATTGAATCATAAGGTTTCTTATAGGTAATGAAGAAAAACTAAAATGGTGCTAAAATTTACAAAGATAGGACAAAAATGTGAAAAGAAAAGCGTAGGATAGTATCTACAATACAGGTTTAAAAAGCCTAATAAAAACTACCAAGAATAAATCAATACATGACAAAACTACAAATTTTTAAGCTATTTGAGAAAAAAACCTGCTGGCACCTTGAACTTCCAACCTCCAGAACTGTGAGAAAATAAATGCCAGTTGTTTAAGCCTCCCCCCGCCACCCAACAAAGAACCTGTAAAATAAATGTTAAAATGATTCAAGAGAGAAAGTAAGGAATAGAAACCATAATGTAAGAACAGAATAGGATGAAAAATGTATGGGCAGATTATTGGTTCCAGATTTGAAAACTCCTTTACTTGCCCAACAGACCTTAACATCATGAACCACAGATGGCAGAGTCAGTAGGTCATTTCACAAAATTTTCTTAAGCAGAAAATTTCAAAAGGTAAATTACTTTTAAAGACAACTGAATTTTTGCTGTATGGTTCAGGTGTTATTAAATGTTTTTTTGCCACCTATTCATCCCCAGTCCCAGAACAGAAGTGTTTCTGATGTTGTGTATGTGTTTGGTTTTCATCAGAAATTGGTTTTATTTCATGTATATAACCTAAATCTGGAAAAGTTTCAGTTTGTTTTTTTTTTTTTAAGATTTTATTTATTTATTTGAGAGAGAGAATGAGAGACAGAGAGCATGAGAGGGAAGAGGGTCAGAGGGAGAAGTAGACCCCCCTGCTGAGCAGGGAGCCCGATGTGGGACTCAATCCCGGGACTCCAGGATCATGACCTGAGCCGAAGGCAGTCGCTTAACCAACTGAGCCACCCAGGCACCCTTCAGTTTTTTAATAAAGAACTTAAAAGCTTCATTCAAAAATTATGTTGAGCAAATTGCCAAGAATAGTCAAGACAACTGTGAAGGAGAAGAAAGGAAGGTAGGGATTCATCTTATCATATAATAAGATTCTATATCAAAGCTACAGTAAATTAAAGTGGTGTCATCAGTGGAAAGGAAGAGAGAGCCCAGATACATCCCCATACATAAATACATTTCTCAACTTACATTACATATAAGTGAGGGAAATTCAGGGTTTTTAAATAATAGTATTGAAGGAATTTATTATTTGTATGGAGATTTCAGAAAGCTTAAATGTAAAAAGTGAAATTTAAAAACTTTTAGAAGAAAACAGAGGTGATTAGGTTTGCAATCTAAGGATTAAACAGACAAAAGTATTTAAGTTTAGTAGAAACTGACAATTAAAAAAAAAAGAAATTGACAGTTCTTCGTACATATTTTTAATGAAAGCTTAAATTTCAAAATTATCTGGAAAACTCAGGTCTTATTTGCAGATGTATTTGACCTTTATTTCAGGACTGTGTGGTATGCATTTGGCAGATTTCACATAGGTAAAACATTTATGCCAGTCTTAATATTAACAAGTAGTTTTCATAAATCTATAATAAAACTTTGCCTTTTTTTTTTTTAAAGATTTTGTTTATTTGACAGAGAGAGACACAGCGAGAGAGGGAACACAAGCAGGGGGAGTGGCAGAGGGAGAAGCAGGCTTCCCACAGAGCAGGGAGCCCGATGTGGGGCTCGATCCCAGGACCCTGGGATCATGACCCGAGCCGAAGGCAGCCGCTTAACTGACTGAGCCACCCAGGCGCCCCAAAACTTTGCCTTATTTATTCAATAAACTATGAAATGAAAAAGGGTGTGTGTGTGCACACGCATATATATATATATATATATATATACGTATATATATATATATAAATTTAAAAATCCAGTAAAATTTGGGCGCCTGTGTGGCTCAGTCGGTTAATTGGCTACCTTGGGCTCAGGTCATGATCCCCTGCTCAGCGGGGAGCCTGCTTCTCCCTCTCCCTCTGCCCCTCCCCCTGCTTGTGCTTTCTCTCTCTCTCTCTCTCAAATAAATAAATAAAATCTTTATTAAAAAATCAGTAAAATTAGGGCACATGGGTGGCTCAGTCGTTAAGCGTCTGCCTTCGGCTCAGGTCATGATCCCAGGGTCCTGGGATCGAGCCCCACATCGGGCTCTCTGCTCAGCGGAAAGCCTGCTTCTCCCTCTCCCTCTCCCACTCCCCCTGCTTGTGTTTCCTCTCTCGCTGTGTCTCTGTCAAATAAATAAATAAAATCTTTAAAAAAAAAATCAGTAGACACCTCTGAAAAAAGATGCAATAAAATCAAGATTTGCCACATATTGCACATACTTGCAATATGTATAACTGACAATGACTAACATCTAGACTATATAAAGTAGACTTTCAAATCCTAGAAATTAAGGAGAAAAAGAAAAACAGTCTATAATAAAATAGGCTAAGGATAGAGGCACTTCTAAGGAGAATAACTCTAGTGGCCAATTTTTGAAGAGCTAATCTCTCTAGAAATCAGAGAACTGCATGTACATAAAAAAGGAGATGTCATTTCAGACCACTGGGGCTGTCACAAGTTAAGAAGTCCTACAATACTAGATGATAGCAAGAGTATAGGAGACAGGTATGATGAAATATTAACATCTGTTAATTTGAATTTAATTATAGTATTCTTTATATTTTAATAGGTTTGAAATATTTCATTACTTATTACATTTATTTGTTTGTTTTAAAGATATTATTTTTTTAAGTAATCTCTACACCCAATGGGAAGCTCGAACTCACAACCCCGAGATCGAGAGTTGCATGCTCTACCGACTGAATCAACCAGACACCCCTTATTACTTTTATTTTAAATAAAAATATCCGGGGCGCCTGGGTGGCTCAGTAGGTTAAGCGACTGCCTTTGGCTCAGGTCATGATCCTGGAGTCCCAGGATCAAGTCCCGCATCGGGCTCCCTGCTCGGCAGGGAGTCTGCTTCTCCCTCTGACCCTCCCCCTCTCATGCTCTTTCTCTCTCTCAAATAAATAAATAAAATCTTTAAAAAAAAAAAAAAACTTTAAAAATAAATAAATAAATAATAAAAATATCCAATGAATTTATTTTTTTTAAAGATTTTATTTATTTATTTATTTATTTATTTATTTATTTATTTATTTATTTATTTGACAGAGAGAGAGAGATAGCAAGAGCAGGAACACGAGGGGGAGCAGGAGAGGGAGAAGCAGGCTTCTCGCCGAGCAGGGAGCCCGATGCGGGGCTTGATCCCAGGACCCTGGGATCATGACCTGAGCTGAAGGCAGAAGCTTAACCGACTGAGCCACCCAGGCGCCCCTATCCAATGAATTTAGTGATGTAGAAGTCACTGAAGAGTAATTTTGGTTGAGTGATAAAGTTAGAAGCTGCATTAGAATGGACTGAAGAATGAGTGGGTGCTGGAGAAGTGAGAAGTGAGTATTAATTCCCTCAAAAACAGTGTGTTTAAAGTGGGGAGTTGGAAAGGAAAGGGAACTAGAATGACATGTCAGAACATAGATGAATAGCTACAGACCTTTACTGAAAGACACAAATAATTTAAATAAATGAAAACACACACTATGCCATTAGATTGGAAGATTCAATATTATGAAGATTTCCATGGTCTCCAAATTAATGCATTACTTAGCAGTTATTCAAAATTCCAACAGGTTATGTTGTTTATTTGTAGTTTCAGGTTTTTTTGGGGGGGGGGATTTAACAAAAATGATTTATCTAGAACAAAACAAAAAGTTGATCTAGAGGAATAATTCCATAAATATAGCCCCAAAAATTTAAAGTCACAATAATGAGGTAGATTTGACTTGACCAAATATTAAAATATATGTATTACTAGTATATGAATCACCAGTCAGATCAGTGAAAATTATGGGGTTGAGAAAGAGATCAAATTGTATTTGGAAATTTGTAACATATAATAAGTGATTTTTTGTTTCTTCTGTTTTTCTTATCCATATTTATATCGCTTTTAGAGTTTCCATAAATGAATTCTTTATTCTGCTTTTTTGTATCTACATTTCTATCAATAATTTTCCCAACTTATTACATAATTTTAGTTATAATTTTATTGGCATTATATTTGTTCAGAAAGTATAACATTAGCCACTTGCCTAGATGAATATTTTTATATTGCTTTTTTCTATTAAAATAATGTTCAGTGAATATCTTCCTGCAAAATTTTTTTTTCATTTTAAACTTCTTTGATTCACATTTTCAGAAGTGAAATTATTGTATCAAAGAGTGTGAACTATTTTTGGTTCTTGATATATACTGCTATATTTCTCTCCTTGAAACCACAGATATGGGGGCATTAAACATCATCTCCCATTTGGAACATTATATTTCAAGTCTTTTTTCACTCTAGGCAGAATGGGAATATTTTGTATTCTTTTGACCTCTAGGAAGGGAGTCAGGCTTCCACTCTCAATGTTGCATAAATATAAGTCTGATAAACCTTCAGCCAGATTGTGCTAGACACCTTTAGCCTACTGATTTCTTCGAAATGCCACCTCATTATACAAATTTTAAGTGATAATGCATAGGTGTTTGATCAATACAAAAAACAAAACTGAGTAGAAAATAAATTAATTTCATCCTCATCATTGATCTGTTAAAAAGGTGAAGTTACTCCCCTAAGGAAACTGAGTACTAGGGAAGAGGCTCTTTTAGGATCAGACTTCCTGGCTTTGAATCCTGGCTCTATCAGTGAATAACTGTGTGACCCCGAGCAGTGTGTTACACCTCTCTGTGCCTCAATTTCCTTCACTACAAGTAAATAAATCATATAGGATTGTTGTGAGCACTGAATGAATTAATACACGTAAGACATTTAGAAAGATGCATGGCACATAGCAAAGGCCCAGTAAATGTTGAATTGGCACATAACATTTATCCTATTTTCAGTCTGCTTTCTAACAACAAAGTCTAGAAAGCAAAAACTTACATGTTCTAGAATTCTTATCATCTAAGAATCTGGATATGAATTAGGTTCCACCAATTAGATGTATTCATATGGAATTTTGAAAGTGGAAGTGATGTGGAGGCTCTCTTCCTGCTGCTTCAGCTGTTGCTGTTAGCATGCACACCTGTGGAGACCTGGAGTTCTCCAGCTGCGTTCCGGCATCTAGTCACCAACTTTGTGCAGATTGAGAGGCCTGTGCGTGGTGGCTTCCTGGTGTGAAGTACAGTAGGGCATTCTGGAACTCTTCAGTTCAAGTGACAACCTCCGGATTTCTCACCATCCTGCCTTTGGTAAAGGGACCAGCTCCCTGGCAGGCTAGTTCTACACTGGTGATTAGGGGGCATCACCCAGAGCCCATGTTTTCACCCTCCTAACAGTTGTGGAAGTATCCAGTCCCCTGCATAGGAAAGTCCCTGTTCCATGCAGCTGTGACCATGCTGGTGGAGGGAGCAGCGGTGGGCGCAGTGCAGTGGGGATGGTTACTATTAGTCAGACTCTTGCATTATGAATCTTTCCAAAATGGAAAAACTCTAAAAGCGGGGATAGCAGTCATTTGTAAGTGATCGTAATACTTTTCCCTTCGAACAACAAGCAACAGAGTCCTTCTCAACTCAAAACCCAAGGTGGCCACAATCATTACACTGGAGCTAGTTTGCCAGTCTTGCTTTGTATTTGTGTTTTTCCTTATATTTAGCTTCTCTCCAGCTTTATGTTACACAATAGACGTTATTGGTTAGGGTGTATACTAACCTTAGAAGAAAGGTGGGGGAGTGGGGAGATAAACTGGTGTTTGGACCCGTGTGAATTCATTGGAACCACCTAGGAAAAGAGTATTTCTTGAGCTTCTGTTGTTTACCAGTTGCTAGGCACTGGGGAAATATATATATATATGACACATTCCATATTCTTAAATTGCTCACAGTGGGAAGACAACCTCCAAATAAATAAATTGAATTCTGTAGTAGCCGATGAGCAGCTTAAGATCAGTGTCTTGTTCACTGTTATAACCTTATCAGTTCCCACAATGCCTGGTATATAGTATGTGCTCAATAGATATTTTTAAAATAAATAAATAAAGATCCAGTGTGGACAGAATAGAAATAGCCTGGGAAGGTTAGAAAGACATCTTGTTGATATCCTGGTGGTGTCAAAAAATGGTTCCATGATCAAATAAGTTCGGGAATCACCACATTATATCTGCCCCATAGAGAGACACAAGCATATGAGAGATTCTGATGAGTTCTGCAGTAAAGATACAGTTTAATTTTGTTCAGCCAAATATTTTCCAAATATATTTGACTGAATATTTTAGCACCTCATTGTGTGGAACCCAGTTTGGGAAATGCTGCTCCAGCTGTTTCCTGAGGCTAATAGCTAATAAAAATGATTTTATGATCCTAGAACATTGTGACTTTGATAATAGCATTTAAAATCTTGGTGTCATCAACTTAGTATTGTGAGTAAATGTTTAAATAATTTACAGATAAATCGCCACAAAAAAAGTATGTCTGGCAAGGCATGTCTTTAGTTTTTATGGTAACAACTAACACTATTTCTCTATTCCATATTATAAAAGGTGGGACACTCTAAAGAACAAAGTATTTTTTTTTTTTAAAGATTTTATTTATTCATTTGAGATACAGAGATACAAAGAGAGAGAGAGCATGAGCAGGGAGAGAGGCAGAGGGAGACCAGGAGAAGCAGGCTCCCCGCTGAGCCAGGAGCCAGATGCGGGGCTCGATCCCAGGACCCTGGAATCATGACCTGAGCTGAAGGCAGACGCTTAACCATCTGAGCCACCCAGGCGCCCCAAGAACAAAGTATTTTAAACAACCCAGATTTTCTTTTTATTGAAAAAATTAAGTTAATAGTAGCTTTTTAAATGAAAATGAGTTGTCTAAAAGTTTTCTTTTTACTTAGTTATTTGGCCCATTTCTTTTGTTACACTTGAGCATCTCTATCGACATTCTACCCACAATACATCTCTTACAACTAAGACATTTGTAGTATTTCAAAAAATGGTGGCCATGAAAATTTCAAATAAAATCTTTTTACCCAAATCAACAGTATATTAAATTATTCTGAATAATTCTATTTTGTGGTATGTGGCTAAACAAGATATTCACATTAAATAGAAATTTAAACTTTATTATGAATTGTAAAACCACCTTTGGGAAAAAATCCTGGTCATCCCTAAAGTAGGTGAAATAGGCTTTAAAGAATTGCTTAACACTAAGAATTTTTATGTTATATATTAATTTCCCCCTATATATTTGTGTATATTGTTAGCTTTAGTAAATTGTTTTGCTTCTGTAATGTATCTTAGATGACTAAAAATAACATCACAAAACATGTTTGTTATATTCTTAATTGTTTTGACCATAGAATTAATTTTAAAGTCAAAAGGGGCATTGCTTTTTCATCATTTCCAGTTCAGAATATTCAGCATGTCACAGATGTTCATGAATAATGTCCATTTAAAACTGTTGGCAAAGAGTGCTGGTGAGTTGGCTAGATGAATTAAATGTTGGGGGGATCTGACAGGCAGCACGCTGCTTTGTGATCATTCCAAAGTTCTAATAATCTCCCTCACCTTCTCTGCCTGCCACTAATGAAAGAGAATAGGTGATTGCACCTCCGGCTATGTTCTGCGCCTAATGACTCCTCCAAAGGCAGATTTATGAAGAAAAAATTAACTTTGAATGAGGATTGAATTGGCCCTGACAGTCTGATAGACTGTGACACAGATTCTGTGGCAAAACAGACGTAGCCCTAATTGATTATCAATATTTTAAGCAAAGTGATGAAAATAAGCATTAAGTGATGAGAAAGGCAGTCTTAATACAGTAGGCAGTAACCAGGACATAAGAGAGTCTTTGGGGAGGTTTGCCTTGATTGCTATTACTGAATTTTATCTGTCAATTTTTACCTTTGCTTCCCAGCAGCCATTGTCCCTCCTTGGTGTACTTTTTTTTTTCTTTAAAGATCTATGACTAGAATGTTAATCTTTCTGATAACACTGACAAACCTATCTGCAGTCTCTTCCTCTAGAGAAGTTTGTTTAATATTTAACTCATTTTGAATTGAGATTAGCTTCCTTGTTTTGCAGAACTGATGCTTTTTGTGACGATTTTAGATTAACACGATTTTGCAGTACTGTTTCTAGATTTGTTGTTATTATCCAAAATATATACTAGTGTAAGATATTGCATATCACATATTTCATAATTTCAGGCATTATTTCCTTTACATCATTTGTACCAGTGACTTCGGCCTTAATCCTAGGCATAAAATAAAAGCATTTTCCCAAAAATAATACACACGCATACACATACAAAGTGAGAGTCTGGGTATATACACCATGGTTACTTACCAAATACATTTTCAAACTAACACAAAAAATCCAACCTGGATAAACATATGTTTATATGGTGCTTCAAAAATTAATTTAATAACATTTGAAATTATTACATACCTTTATTCTTACAGGTTATATTTAGTCCTCTACATTAGAAGCATAGAAAAAAAGATCACCAAAAAAAAAAAAAATCCTTAGCAGTTTAATTCAGTGTTAAAATTGATGAGCCAAGAACATAGTATATGACATACCTAATGATGTGTTTGTTTACTATTAAATAGATTTTAGATAAATTAGCTTATTTAACACAGGAACTATACGTTTTTTTCCCTGTGTTAAAATACGCTCTTAATTATTAGTCATCAGTATTCATATTGTTTTTGTGAAATTAATTTCAGCTAGTAATTTCCGTAATTATTGAAAACTTCATATAAGACTCACCAAGTTAACTGTGGAGAAAGGTTAAAGGAGATATTTTAGTGTTTTCCAAAGGTCTCTCAAGTAACAGATTAGAGAGAAAATGAAGATAAAACAAGAGATGGTACAGTACAGTGCTTCTCAGTCTTTCTCATACCGTGACATGCAGAAGGATTATATGTGGTTGGCACAGTAGGCTGAACACTCTTGTCTACAGGCTCCTGGCTCTGGAACTGCAGCCGCCTCAGACCCTGTCTGGTCGCCCTGAGGGGCTAAGAGGATCAATATTTTAGCATACCTCTAACTTATTTGCAGCCCAATGATTGAGAAGCTCTGAATGTGTCACAGTTACAGTACTACATTTATAAAACCCAGATTGAATTACAGCAGTTTGAAATTTAAATCTTTCTAAAATCTAATATTTAAAAGATATTCTAAAAATTACCCCATCCAAAAAGAGAAGAACAATACATCTCTAGATACAGTTTTTGCCAGATGGATTAATGACCTTAATCGTATTTTCTACCTACTGTTAGCTCTAGTATCTGTTAAGATTATCCAGATTTTGATCTTTGGTTTGACCCCATTAAAGCAGAATGTACATTTAAACTTTATTCTTAGAAAATCATTTAATAAAATAAGGTTATCTTCTGGCAGATTATATTTTCACTCATTTTTAGAGTGTCTAGAACGAGTTTTCTGAAACTCTAAAGGACCTTGAAACTAATCTATTCCAACTCTGTCACTTGACTAGGAAACTGCATCCCAAATCACAAATTAGATCATGGCTAACCGAGAATGCAGTTCATATGATAGATTGTTCCCTTTCAACTATTGGATGCTTAAAAATCTTAGTATGAGAACTTCTAAATATTGTGTATTACAAAATTATATATTATACTTTCACTGCTGTAAGAAGACATTTGTTAACAGCTTTCACTTCTAGATGATATTTTCAGAAAGGGTTTTTAAAAAGTAGTGCCATTTTATTTACTTATTTTTACACAGTGCCTTCCCTAAAAGCCTGGCACTGTTTCAGTGTTCAAAATAGCAGTAGAAATATAGGAAATTATCTATTGTGCTAAAGTTTTTATTATGCTAAATTATTTTATTATTATAAAGGAATTAAAATATCCGATAAATAAACAATATTCTAGTTTAGGTGAGATTTCTGTAAACACTGATGTTGAGTACTTTGTCCTCTTGTCATTCCATTTAACATTCCAACAGACGGTAGGAGAAGCAGAAAGATAAATTATTCTTGTTGCGCCACCTAGCGAAATTCAGGTGCTGTATACTTACTACAGTGTATTTTATTTGGGGTAGGCTGTCCACTCAGCTCCCATTTGCGATGTCTAGATTATACTGATAAGAAATTCACAAAGGAGAAGAATCCAAAAATCTAAGTCTAACAGGTTGATTTTTTTTTATCGTAATCTGGTTTACAAAATTTTCAAGACGGAAATATTACTAATAAAAATATAAATACACTCACCTAATCTCTCAAGGCATTGCCTTGAACATAATACAATTAATGAGGAAAGTTTTAATAATTATGCTCTTCCAGTTGTAAATCTAAGATTTTATAAGATGAATGTGTTCTAGAGAAAAGTTCAAAATGCTGAAAATAGGTGGTATGAAATCAGGCAGAAGATTTTGTATAAAACATTTTTTTTTTTAGAAGAGGAGACCCCCTTCCTCTATTTCTTTTTTTTTTTTTTTTAAGATTTTATTTATTTATTTGACGGAGAGAGAGAGAGAGAGACACAGTGAGAGAGGGAACACAACACAGGGGCAGAGGGAGAGGGAGAAGCAGGCTTCCCGCTGAGCAGGGAGCCCGATGCGGGGCTCGATCCCAGGACCCTGGGATCATGACCTGAGCCAAAGGCAGATGCTTAACAACTGAGCCACCCAGGTGCCCCATGTATAAAACATTTTAAATGTCTCAAACTTAGCCTTTTATGATAAAATGAACTGATGTTTTTCTTTAATGAGGTTATGATTTATCATCAGTCAAAAACATTTGCAAAATAATTTGTGCTACACATGCATTTGAAATGAAAATAATATTGTTATATATAAAAGTGCTGGGTCTACTGATTTGTAGTAAAAAATAACACTTAAAATATTTGTTCTTAAAATTTGTGTTTCAAGTGTTTGAAGTGAAAAGTCTTGCATGGTTTTTTTTTTTTTTTATGTTGTTTTCTCTTCTGACACTACATAAGCAGTCAGCTGCTTCACTTTTAGGTGTTAATTTTTAATATTATTAAATTCCAAGGTCATGCTTTCAAAATGGTGGCACAAGGTAAAATAAGAATACTCTTGTCATTGTCATTGTTTTGTGTTGATACAATAGTAAGTACTATTATAATTTTTAATATTTTTTAATATTTTTTAACATTATTAAATTCCATGGTCAAGCTTTCAAAATGATGGCACAGGTAAAATAAGAATACTATTGTCAGAGCCATTGTTTTGTGTTGATATAATAATAAGTACCTAATATAAAATATCAAGGAAAATAATTCATCCAAATGGGAGAAAATTTTTCCCTCTGTATCTAAATTTGTTGTATATGAGGAAATATAGGATTTGTGGTGGCTATAACTATAATTTTGAATATTTTTATTTGTTTGGCATGTGATTACTGTGAAAATTCAAAATTTATAATGATTGCTCTTAAGTATGTGTTATACAGGGAAATTTCTAAGTATATAAACCTAAATATTGAATCATACCTTAAAAACATTTTTTGGTAAGGGAAGGATTCACTCTTAAAAACTCATGGATAGGCATATTTACATATGTTTGTAGACATAAACATACATTAAATTAATATAATCTTGACATTAGAAGTTTTGAGGAGTTATGACAGATTTTATATTTGGAATATAATATTCATATGACTAGAATGAAATGTGCTAATTAATGTAATTTTCTGAGACACTGATAAATCTCAGAATAGTCTCTATTGTCATAGGGGTTCTTAAAATATTTAAGTAACAGAATAAAATTAAATGTTTAGCACATTACTATTCCTCAGAGTAGTTATTTTATATATTAATTTTCAGCTTAGTTCAATAAACAGTTATTTAGGAGCTAATGAACCATGCCTGATACTACAGGATACTAATATCAGTAAGAAAATGACCTCGGTCATTTTCTTTTGCGGTCTGATGCAAAAGAAAGACACATATTCAACTGGCTATACTAGAGAAATATAGTCCTCTCAGATCTAAGAGGAGGAATTAATGTTGACTAGGATAGTAGACTAAGGCATCATGGAGGAAGTTACAAGACTGTTGAACAATTTGTATTTTACAATACTATGAATGTAGATAGAGCAAGTATGAAATACAGAGCTAAATTTGTAGTTGAGATAGAGCATATCCAAGAACTTTAAAAACATATATATAAACAATTATCTTTTTCAGTTTAAAGTGGGCCCATATTACAGTCTATACAGTTTCTCAGAAATACCAAAGAAACCACATTACATATACTTTAGTGTCTATTTCTCTAAATGAAATTTTGCAACAAGGAAAGAATTCACGACTAAAAACTTGGAAATAGGGGAAAAATGTATAAATTATATCTTACATAGTACAAATACACGTACTTTTATATTAAAAAGTACTATAGGTGGGGCACCTAGGTGGCTCAGTCAGTTAAGCAGCCAGCTCTGCAGTTCGGCTCAGGTCATGATCTCAGGGTCGTGAAATTGAGCCCTGCTTCAGGTTCTGTGTTCAATGTGGAGTCTATTGTCCCTCTGCCTCTACTCCTCCCCACTGCTTACTCTCAACCTCAAACAAATAAACAAGCAAATAAATAAATAAAATCTTTAAATTAAAAACTACTATAGATAAATACTAATATCTGTAAGAGTATAAGGATAGCACTGTCTATTTTATACAAATATAATAACTAACCTTTATATGATACCTACCATGGGATATGTATTGTTCTGAGTGTTTGGCATATGTTAACACATTTAATCTTTACACCAACGCTATCGTTTATAATGAAAGTACTATTATCAGTACTATTTTTAGGTGAATTAGCAGAGACACAGAGAAATTAAGATACTTGCCTTAGTCTCATAGCTAGTTAATTGGGTAGAGCCAGGATTCAAACCCAGACAGTCTGGCTTCAGAATCTATTCCTTTAACCTCTCTGCCATAATACTTCTTAGCAAATCAGTATGTTCTGATTATAGCCAATTCGTGAATAGATAATGCTGTAGAAGGTATCATATTCTAATAAATGTTTTCCAGTTCTTTATTTTATATATCCAAGAACTTTTGAACAGAGATCTATTATACCAAATTCCCAGGGTAGTGTGTTATATGCCGTAAGTGCCATTTTGCAGTTTTGAAGCTACACATGTTTTCATCTGCTATAGCTCATTTTCGTACCAGCATTTTCTTTCCTTTTTTGAAAAATTGAGAACAGTTTGATAAAGGCTTAATTTAGTAAACATTCATTGGCACTGAACTGAGTTTTGAGAATGCAAAGGTGAATAAGAAACAAACATATTAAACACATGGTTACAATATAATATGGTTTGTGCCAAAATACAGTTTCTACAAGAGCAACCAACTGGCTAGAATTAGGAAAGAATTCTCATAAAAGGTAGCATTTAAAAAGTGAAAAACACAGAATTGTGGAAGAGTGTGGTGTATTTACCAAATGGTACTCAATTCTTAGTATTTAGAGAATAAAGGATATGGATGGAGTGGTGGCTGATTGGGAAATGGATTGGGACCATTGGGTGAAGGATCTTGTAGATTATGCCAAGGATAATGAGGTTTTCTGACCACTATTTGAGAGCACTTTCTTGGGAAGATAGTAGCTTTCACTGAGCTTACCTTGCAAAAGTAATATTATTCTACATCCAATCCCCTGAGAAAAGTAGTCTGAATATCTTTGCTTAGCTTCCAGTCCCCAAAGGATCTTTAGAGAAGAAAGACCTGGCCCAGGAGTACCTTCACTAAACCAAACAATATTTTTCAAGACCTAAGTTTTAATCATTAAAGTGTTCCCTATAAATCTCTTGATTTCTATGCTTCTCTAAATCTGGGTTATAATGTATATTTTTATCTCTTGGCTTCTTGGCAATATTCATCAAGTCATATATTTATTGAGCATCTACTATATAGCAGTATATTGAGTGCTAGTGTTAAAGTGATGAGCTGGAAAGATAAAGTCCATTAAAATATTTTTGAAGATCTTATTTTGACAAAAAGAAAAAAATTTTTCTCACATCTTGTCCATGTGGCAATCCTTTCATATCTTGTCTTAAAAAAAGAGAAAGAGGGCGCCTGGGTGGCTCAGTCGTTAAGCGTCTGCCTTCGGCTCAGGTCATGATCCCAGGGTCCTGGGATCGAGTCCCACATCGGGCTCCCTGCTCGGCGGAAAGCCTGCTTCTCCCTCTCCCGCTCCCCCTGCTTGTGTTCCTGCTCTTGCTATCTCTCTCTCTGTCAAATAAATAAATAAAATCTTTAAAAAAAAAAAAAAAGAAGAGAAAGATTGATATTATTATCTACATTTTGCAACTGGGATTCTTCAAGCACTTCTTCAAATTTACTTAACAGCACAATAGTTTAGTTGCATAAGAATGTAGCTTGTTGAATACTAACCCACCATGCACCTCTTCCTCCCCGTTCCCCCCTCCCCCCCCAGGATGCCTCAGTCTTTTGGTAAAAATATATTTTACATTTATGGATTATTTTGATTTGTTTTATTCCTATATTTACATCATGAAACTGTTAAGTCCCTTCTTTTGAGCATTCTGTCTTTATCTGATTTGCATCAGGTGGTTGCATCTGATTTGTGTGCATCTGATAGCATAATCTCAAAATATAGGAACAAACACTGACATGATAGCAAGGATAAACTTTGAATCCTGTTACCATGATGGGAGATATATTAAAGCAAAAACAAGCTAACAGATTTGGTCTGGTGAATACATATAAGACCCTCAACTCAAGATGTAGGGAATATATATTCTTTTCAAGCACTGATTAAACGTTTACAAAGTTGACCATATACTGGTCAATAAATCAAATCTAAACATATCAAAAATTGTCATTTATACTACATTCTTTTTTTTTTTTTTAAAGATTTTATTTATTTACTTGACACAGAGAGAGAGACAGCTAGAGAGGGAACACAAGCAGGGGGAGCAGGAGAGGGAGAAGCAGGCTCCCAGCCAAGCAGGGAGCCCGATGTGGGGCTCCATCCCAGGACTCTGGGATGATGACATGAGCCGAAGGCAGACGCTTAACAACTGAGCCACCCAGGCGCCCCTATACTACATTCTTTAATCAGAATGAAATTAAAGTAGACCTCAGTATGAATAAAGAACACCAAATAGTTTGCAGATTTTAAAACATCCTACTAAGTAACTCATGAGTCCACCAAAAAAAAAATCATATTAGGATAAAATGAATTTAAATTCTGTATTTCGAAATGAAAATTATGTTGAGATTTTAAAAGTACAAAATCTCAACCCACCGTTGGCCAGGAATCTGTGTTTAACAAGCTTTCATGTGATGCTGATACATGCTAAAGTTTGAGGACCATGGCCTACTTGAAAATAACAACAAAAGAGAGATTGTAAATATTGATGAGGATTAATACTGGGCCTAGAAAATCACTACTAATACCTGTTTTTAAAAACAAATTCCAGGGTGCCTGGGTGACTCAGTTGGTTAAGCGACTGCCTTTGACTCAAGTCATGATCCTGGAGTCCCAGGATCAAGTCCCGCATTGGGCTCCCTGCTGAGCAGGGAGTCTGTTTCTCCCTCTGACCCTCCCTCTCTCATGTGCTCTCTCTCTCTCTCTTTCTCTCTCTCAAATAAATAAAATCTTAAAGAAAAAAACCCAGAAATTCCAGGGGCACCTGGATGGCTCAGTTGGTTAAGCATCTGCCTTCGGCTCAGGTCATAATCCCAGGGTCCTGGGATTGGGCCCCATGTCAGGCTCCCTGCTTAGCAGGGAGTCTGCTTCTCCCTCTCCCTCAGCACCCTCTCCTTGCTTGTGATCTCTCTCTCTCTCATTCTCTCTCTCCCATTCTCTCTCTCTCAAACAAATTAAAATATTAAAAAAAAATTCCAGTTTTGGAGGACAAATTCTCACCATCATAGCCTGATAAAATGACTGTAATAGATCTTTACTATATAATTTTCTTTGATTCTGATTTTGTATTGTGATGTTGGAAGTATTTCTCCTGTTTGACAACTGCCATATAGAATTGAAATAAGAGAAAAATTTCAAGAGTACTGAATATTTTCCTGAATATATAAATTTCTTCTGTTTGATGTATTTGTTTTTTATTGTCTATAAAAATATATAAGTATAAATGTCTTTTCATCATCAAAACAATTTGAAGAATGCTGAGAACCTACATGTTTTCATATATAGTGTGCCTTATTAATGAAGGACAGAGACTTAGTAGTAAAAATGTGCCTATAATACAAATGTTTTTGAAATTTCTTACATAGATCTTAAATTTCTTATATGTCTATGCATACATTCTTAATCATTTCTAATCCAGAAAATATCTGGCTTATTATTTCTGTGATTCTCAACTTGTTTATATTCAGTTGTTTCTGTTTGGGACTGAGTTCAGTTGCCTGAGCATTGGTATAGATTATGACTATGATTTTTAAGGGGTTCAGTTTTCATTCCTCATCTCTTCTACCTGAACCTACCACTGTTATTGTTTAATTCACCTATCACATGAGAGAAAAGAACATGCCTCTTCATTAATAGGCTGATAAAAGGTCACACATTGGTCCAGTTTACCATTCACCCTGGAGAGTAAATGCAACAGTTTCATTATGTGTCTAATTTTCACAGATCTGGGGGAGTAGAAATCTCAGCGATCATTCCAAAACCAGGTCACACCTCCAGGGTGCTTCAGTTT
Source organism: Mirounga leonina (assembly GCF_011800145.1). Classification (NCBI taxonomy): domain Eukaryota; kingdom Metazoa; phylum Chordata; class Mammalia; order Carnivora; family Phocidae; genus Mirounga; species Mirounga leonina. Next base: position 51,798,201 of record NW_023270268.1, read on the forward strand.
GTCATCCAACAAAGCCTGCAATTATTAATTTTGAATTGTATTTGCAGTATTCTTTAGCATAGTAGGGACATCCTAACTAGTAGGGCAATGATACCACTCCCTCCATCAGAATGTGGTATATAGGGCGCCTGGGTGGCTCAGTCGTTAAGCGTCTGCCTTCGGCTCAGGTCATGATCTCAGGGTCCTGGGATCGAGCCCCACATCGGGCTCCCTGCTCCGCAGGAAGCCTGCTTCTCCCTCTCCCCTCCCCCTGCTTGTGTCTCTCTCTGTCAAATAAATAAATAAAATCTTTAAAAAAAAAAAAAAAGAATGTGGTATATAAAAAGTGCATTTAAAACATACTTTTAACAGGATTAAATCAGGACATGGCATAAAGCTCCTTTGGGAAAAATTTGTGGACTCAGCAGTGGAAGTCTGCATTTTATCAGAAGTGTTAACATTTTTAGTATAGAAATGTATGTGTTAAAGCACTGAAATCCAGCTATTGGCCTCAGACTTAAATGATGAGTTGCTCAAGTTGAGGCAACCAAAATCATGGCATGTACTTAAATATTGAGCATTTCATATTCCTGAAAGAAAACAATCAACTTCACAATCTTTATTAATAGCATGGCAATTTCACCCCAAATTATTTACTATCTCATACTTATTTTGTAATAACATTTCATTTATGACTTTCTGACTTGGTAATTAAATTTTAACTAAAAAAATTAACTATCCTTTATATTTAGAAGCACTGGTAGAATTAGATTTGTATTATACAAGTTATTTCCACACAGTTTTTTAAAAAGTCATTATAGCATAATGAGAAGAGCAGACAGACCTGTTATAATTCTTGACTCGCTCATTTATTAAGTATGTAACCTTGAGCAAATTATTAAGCCTCTTTGAAACTTTTTTATTTGATAAATTTTATAAATTTAAGGTGCAGAGCTTGTTACTATGATATGTATATATATTGTAGTATGATTGCCCTTGAAGCAATACTTATCACATTACATCATTATAGTACAATATCATTGTCTGTTTTCATTATACTATGCTTTAGATTTCTATGGCTTATTTACTGGTTTAAAGTTTGTGTACTTATACACTATCAGTCTTATCCCTCTACCCCCATCCCCTGGTATCCACCATTTTATTCTCTGGTTTTGTTTTGTTTTGTTTTGTTTACAGGTTTGACTTCTTTAGATTTAACATATAAGTGATATTATACATTACCTGTCTTTCTCTGTCTGACTTAACTCACTTAGCATGATAGGCTCATACATGTTGTTACAAATGGCAGGATGGCCTCCTTTCTTGTGGCTAAATAATATTCCATTCTGTATACACACCACATCTTATTTTTCCCATTCATCCATTGATAGGCATCAGGGTTGTTTCTGTATCTTGGCTGTTGTGAATAATTCTGTAATAAACATGGGTGTGCCTATATCTTGTCTAAATACTGTTTTCATTTCCTTGGATATACAGCCAGAAGTGGAATTGCTGTTTTATATAGTAGATATATTTTTAATTTTTTGAGGAGTGTCCATATTGTTTTCTGTAGTGGTTGTATTAATTTACATTCCCGCCAAGAGTGTATAAAGGTTTCCTTTTCACCACATCCTTGCCAGAGCTTGTTTTCTCTTGTCTTCTTAATGATAGCCATTCTAACAGGTATGAGGTGAATATTTCATTGTGGTTTTTATTTGCATCTCCTTGATAATTAGTGATAGTGAGCATCTTTTCATGTGCTGTTGGCCATTTGATGTCCTTTAGTTCTTCTGCCCATTTTTAAATCATATTGTTTGTATTATTAGGTTGTGTTAGTTCTTTATATATTTTGGATATTAACCCCTTATTGGTATATGGTTTACAAAGCTCTTCTTCCATTCTATAGGCTGCCATTTCATTTTGTTAATTATTTATTATGCTGAAGTTTTTGAATTTGATATAGTTTCATTTGTTGAATTTTACTTTTGTTTGTTGTTTTGGCTCATGTCCAAAAAATCATTGCCAAGACTGATATCAATGAGTTTCTCTGTTTTCTTCTAAAGGTTTTATGGTATCAGGTCTTATATTCAAGTCTGTGATCCATTTCAAGCTAATTTTTGTGTGTGCTATGAGATAGCAGTCCAGTATTATTGTTCTGCTTGTGTTTCTTCAGTTTTCCCAGCACCATTTGTTGAAGAGACTCTCCTTCCTGGTTGGGTGTTCTTGGCTCCCTTGTGAAATACTAGTTAACCATATACAATAGGACTTCATCCTGGGCTTTCTGTTAACTGTTCCATTGATCTATGGGTTTGTTTTTGTGCCAGTACCATACTGTTTTTATTAGTATGGCTTTGTAGTATAGTTTGAAATCAGAAAGTGTGATACCTCTGGCTTTGTTCTTTTTTCCTCAAGATTGTTTTGTCTAAAATTTGGGGATTTTTGTGGTTCCCCACAAATTTTCAGATTGTTTCTTCTACTTTTGTGCAGAATGCCTTTCGTATTTTGATGAGAATTGCCTTAAATCTATAGATGGCTATTAGTGGTATGGCCATTTTAACAATATTCTTCTATTTCATCAACATGGGATGTCTTTCCATTTGTTTATGTCTTCTTTGATTTCTTTCAACAAAGTCTTGTAGTTTTGAATGTACAGATCTTTCACTCCCTTGGCTAAATTGATACTTAAATATTTTATTGTTTTGATGCCATTGTGAATGGAATGTTTTTTTTATTTCTTTTTTTGATGCTTTGTCATTAGTGTAAAGGAATGCTACTGATTTCTGTAAGTTGATTTTGTATCCTGCCACTTTCCTGAAATCATTGATTAATTCCATCAGTTTTTTTGATTGACTCTGGAATTTTCTCTGTGTACGATCATATTGTCAGCATATGGTGACAGTTTTATTTCTTCCTTCCTGATTTGGGTACCTTCTTATTTCTTTGTCTTACCTAATTTCTCTAGCTAGGACTTCCTGTACTAAATTGAATAGAAATGATGAGAGTCTTGTCTTTTTCCTGATCTCAGAGGAAGCTTTTTCAGTTTTTCTCCATTGAGTATATTAGCTGTGGATATGTCATATATGGCCTTTCTTATATCGAGGTATGTTCTTTCTGTACCAATCTATTAAGCATTTTTATCGTAAAAGGGTCTTGTATTTTGTCAGATGCTTTTTTCTGCATCTATTGAGATGATCATGTGATTTTTTATCTTTTTATTGATATGATTACATTTATTGATTTGCATTGAAACTTTTTGAGGATTACATGAAATAGCTGTATCTGAAAATACTTAGCACAGTGACAAATAGTAGGCCTGTATAGGTTTTTGTTTTCCCTTCAAGAACTGAAGCCATAAAAATGAATGATATAAATAAAAATATATAGTTCTAATTTCTGAAAGAAGATACACCCTTTGTAATGTAAGAATAAAATACAAATTAGGAAAAGAAATATGGCATAATGTTTTTTATATGGAAAATTATTACATCTCATCCTTGGTTTCTGGCATATATAATTAAGGATTGCTTACCTTTTTTGTTACTCTTTAAAAATATGGCATTGAGGGGCGCCTGGGTGGCTCAGTCGTTAAGCATCTGCCTTCGGCTCAGGTCATGATCCTATAGTCCTGGGATCGAGCCCTGCATCAGGCTCCCTGCTGAGTGGGAAGCCTGCTTCTCTTTCTCCCACTCCCCCTGCTTGTGTTCCCTCTCTCTGTCAAATAAATAAAATCTTTTTAAAAAATAAATCAATAAAATTAAAAAAATAAAAATATGGTATTGATAGTGTGTTTGAAGTTACTGAAAAGAATAAGCATTACAAATCACTTAGCAAAGTCTACAATATGATTCCTTTCAAAGAGAATAATTCTGGAACTCCAAACCCCAGAGTTTTTCTAAAATGCTGAAACATCTTTCTTGGAATGGGGGTTATAATGGTGGCCAGCTGACTTCAACCTGACATCTAGTTGATGGATGTGCAATAAGTCAAAGGAACACAGAAGGATGAAGTTATTTTTATTTTCCATATCAGCATTCTGTAAAAAAGAAAAAAAATCTAGTATTGCCTTTTTTTTTTTTTTGAAACTAGACATCACAGCAGTTCTGTATCCCATGTTTATTGGATTGTTTTCAATTTTTTTAAACTTTTATTCTTGGATTTTAGTTAATGACATCTTAATTACTGTGGCTAAGCAGTTAATTCAGGTTACGGAATGGGAAATTGGATAAACATCAGATAGCAACACAATTGGAGAAGAGAAATACAAGCATGGCCAGAAGGCTATAGGACTTCACAAATATTTTAAAAATCTGTTAGTTATCCACTTTTTCCTCTTAAATTGTAATTAGATCTATTTGATGCTTTCTTTGCCATTGGAATGCTCATGGATTCCAGAGGAAGACTGGGAAGAAAAACATCTATTCCAGTGAAGAGCATTAAGATATTTTAGGTACAGCTGCACATCTGTTGGACATACTTAGTGTGTCATTCAACAGTGAAATTGACCATCAGAGCTTTTCTAATAAATGACATAGAAAATTCTCCGACAGAACAAAAAGAAAGGGCATGTAAAGTAATCCAGGCAAGTTTGGATAATCTTTAAGCCCACTTAAGGGTATAAGTTAAGAGAAAATCCAGAAGACATAGCATAGGATAAAACAGTGAAAGAAAAAGCTTTTACTTTGGGAACTATTACAGAGTATAAAAAGGGAATTTTATATAAAAGCAAACAAACCCAAATCATGCAATATGTTCCAAACATACTCCTACATTGGTGCTTAAAGAAGGAAAGAATTAAAAGATACAGGGGTGCCTGGGTGGCTCAGTCGTTAAGTGTCTGCCTTTGGCTCAGGTCATGATCCCGGGGTCCTGGGATCGAGCCCCGCATCGGGCTCCCTGCTCCACAGGAAGCCTGCTTCTCCCTCTCCCTCTCACACTCCCCCTACTTGTGTTCCTTCTCTCGCTGTGTCTCGCTCTGTCAAATAAATAAATAAAATCTTAAAAAAAAAAAAAGATACATAATTTTGTATTTTCCATTTGCCATTCGCATTGAATCAACAATTTTTCAACATCACCCCATTTATTACTTCTGTTGTTTTAACAATTGGCAGAAACAAATGTAAATGGTCTGCTGAGTTATATAATAACTTTAAGCATGAGATGATACAAAACCACTTCTGGACTTCAGAATAACTATGCTTTGGCAGAATCAGAGCTATAAATACGGAGAACAAACTGATGGTTGCCAGAGGGGCAGGGGTGGAGGGTTGGGCCACATGGGTGAGGGGGAGAGGGAGATAACAGGCCTCCAGTTAAGGAATGAGTAAATCAGGGGAATAAAAAGCAGAGCATAAGGAATGCAGGCAATCATATTGCAATAGCAGTGTAATGGGACAGATGGTAGCTATACTTGTAAACATAGCATAATGTATAAACTTGTCAAATCACTAAGTTGTACACTCGAAACTAATGTAACATTGCCTGTCAAAAATACTCAAATTAAGAAAAAGAATAATTATGCTTTGGAAGTAATGGTTCCTGTCTCCAACTATCAAATGGGAGGGTTTTGTAAAAAATTAAATGATGAAATATCTTTATGCCTCTTAGAATCTGAGTTAGAGAAAAAATGAAAATAAGTTGGTGAAAACATTAGACTAGATTAGCACTTCCCAAAGTATAGTCTTTGTTTATTTATATCAGAAAAGAATGGTTCTTTGATAATATAAAGTTGAGAAACACAGGCTAAACTAAGTTAAACAGGATTTTAACTGCAGAATATTGAAGAGCTTTAAATTTGTCAATGAGTATTGTGACTTTCTGTGAGGGGTAGGATTCAGTCAGTGTTGTGTTACCCAATCTTATTCCACTGTGGGAACTTGTTTAAATGGAGAATCATGGAGAATTAGTATTCCATGGAACACGCTTTGTATAATGCTAGGCCAGAGAATCTCTAAAGTTCCTTATCGTTCTAGACGTTTATGATTTTCTGAGAATTTGACTGCATTGCATATGATTTGTAGTGCAACTTCATTCTTGACTTGTGGTCATTTTGAATAGAGTCTTCCTGGTAGTAGACAGTCCCCTTTGGGGACTGAGCACTATCCGTGGTTAAATGTCCCTTGGATTCTATGACAGCATACCTCCTGGCTTTCTTCTTTCTAATGTTTATTCCATGGCCCATCAGGACTGGATTGAACCATAAAATAAAAGAATATAACTGTTCATGGAGACTTCATGACCCAGGTGATTGGCCCGTCCTCCTGGCGAACATTTAGTTATTCTACAAGAGGCAGCTCAAGTATCACTTTCTCCTAGAGCTTTCCCTGACCATGTCCTCTTCCTTCATTACTGCCAAAGCACCTGTATACACGTATTTGCTTGTTTGTTTTTACGTGTCCCCTTCTAGTCTTCATCTCTCAATCCTCAGCACTTAGCTCGGTGATTAGGGTACAGTATTCTGCTGGAGAATTTTCTATGTTACCTGTTTTATATTTTCTTATAAGTATATTTTGAATGGACAGATGAAGGAACTAATGGGAAAAAATGCTTATAAAGTGATCTAGCAAAAATTAATATTTTAGAGCATTTATTAATAATGAACAATGGCTTTTTTCCCCTTTTTGCAGTGTCTATGCAATAATTGCAATTTTATGTCTATAAAATAGTTTTTCAGTTGTAGTGACTTGACCCTTATGGTGTTTGAGGTAGATTCAGAATAATCATTTCAAACATTACATGTGATTAAACGTTTTTAGGTTTACATTTGTATTACTAATATTTATTTATTTTTTTTATTTTTTAAAGATTTTATTTATTTATTTGACAGAAAGAGACACAGAGAGAGAGGGAACACAAGCAGGGGGAGTGGGAGAGGGAGAAGCAGGCTCCCCGCCGAGCAGGGAGTCCAATGTGGGACTCGATCCCAGGACCCTGGGATCATGACCTGAGCTGAAGGCAGTCGCTCAACCGACTGAGCCACCCAGGCGCCCCTGTATTACTAATATTTATTAATGGCATGAGTTGGTAAGGAATAAGAACCTACAGTGAATAGATCTCACTTCTATGCCATTGCTCAAAGAAGGATGCAGAGGCACCAGGGCAAGCTAATATTATGATCATCCTTATAATCTGTGCAGAAGCAGCTGCCACATTCATATGTTAATTTACAAATGAATTTGTTAGTGTTACTAGTGAGTTTTTAGGTTTTCTACTGTGCTGAGATCTAGAGAAGTGCAAAAACTGTAGGTAAAACCCAGCATAAATCTGTGAGAAAGCCTTAAAGATCATGGCCTATTAGGATTTTTAACATTACATTTTTCATATTACATATTTTTTTCTCTCTGAAAGTCATCCTTAACTGTTTCTTATCTAATACAAGTTTAATATTCCCTAAAATTTTTTCTCATTGTTATTTTTAAGTTCACATCTAGCCTTTAGAAATCTCTGGGGTTTGCTGTTTTTAAATATGTAAAGAAAAATCAGGCTTTTCTAGTAACTTCACTTCCTTGAATTCAAGGTTTTCATGATTTTATCAGCCAAGTTGTTGAATCTATAATTATCTACTTTGAAGCATGTACACCATCCTTGATCCCAAATTATGCCATTTGTCATATATCTTTATAAATTTCTTCCCATATACCACAGACCTACATGTGTTTTAGACTCTTAATAAAAGTTGTTCTCTCTACTAACAGTGACACTTTTCTTGCTAACGCCTTAAAAATACCACAAAATAGTAATGGTGGCTACCAGATAGGCTGCTAGATTTGGTAAACTTACTCAGTATTTACACCTTTGTTACCTCTTCCAGCAGAGACTTAGTATTACTCTCTCCTTTTCGTCAAATTCTCGAAAGAGACCCTGGCACAGCTGAGCTAAGACTGCACAATCACTTGGTTTTTCTTCTCTAGGTTAAGGCAAAAAGTGCCTTAATCCTCAACATGAAAGTTCAAAGGAAGTTAAATCCTAAATGCAAATATCAGTTTTGCTCTTTGCTAATTGTTGCTCTCACAAACACATAGCATGAAAATTAGTAATGCCTTTATTCGGGCATTTTCTCACTTAGATCCATAATTTACTGTAGTGGTATTTTTCAGAGACACAGTTACTTTTGAAGATGGTAGTGTAATACTTTGGAATCAGAATTACACTGTACTACTTTATCTTTTTTTTTTTTTAAGATTTTATTTATTTATTTGAGACAGAGAGAACGAGAGAGAGAGAGCACATGAGAGGGGGGAGGGTCAGAGGGAGAAGCAGACTCCCTGCCGAGCAGGGAGCCCAGTGCGGGACTCGATCCAGGGACTCCAGGATCATGACCTGAGCCGAAGGCAGTCGCTTAACCAACTGAGCCACCCAGGCGCCCTACACTGTACTACTTTAGATGAGCTCCTCTATTTTGGAAAACAGTAGGGGGAAGAGAGTCTCAGAAATTCCCTTCAGACACAAAGGCTTATGGGATTCAGCATAATGTGTGACAAGAAGCTTTCTAGATACATGATCTAATGCCGTCTTTAAAACAATAAGCAGGTAATAATAAGGCAAGAGGCCTCTTCAGATTTTCCATGCGATTTTTGAATAAAGTATCTTCGGATAAAAGTTTCTTCAGAAACAGTAACTTGTTCATGGAAGCAATTTGTTATTCTCTGATTTTGCTTAATGTTTGCTTCCAAGTGAATAAATAGCTAAGAAATAAGCTTTAAAAAGCATTGAACTAGAATTCACAGGTTCTGTATCTTCATTATTCTGACCTCTGGCTAATTATTTAGCTTTCTTGGGCTCTTTATTTCTTCATCAATAAAATATGAATTGTAATAACTTACCTAGATAAAATACTCCAAATTCTTTGGGAAATGAAACCTTATTGCTTATGTTGTATCTCTTTTCTTCACACTTTTTAAAAAAGTATATGACAACATTTAAACTGAATAGACATGTGCCATTCATAGTAAATGTAGTAGGAAAGAATATCAGAAAATTTTCTTAAATGTATTTTGATGACTAATCCAATAAAGTCCATACACATGTGAAGGACAGGATGGGCAATCCTGGATATAATAATAGTGTCCTGATTACAGATTATCCTGTTTTACAGTCATTGCTTAAATATTTTGACACATTGGTGCCTACGAAATGCCCTCATGTCTTGGTCCTTTTCTAACACACTACAGGTGTTAGTGTGAAAAGCACTAAGAATTATAAAAAACTGAAATAAGAAAAAGTATCCATTTTGCTAGATGTCTTATTTACAATTCATTAAAACATTTCTCTCTGACCCCCAAAATTTATAGTAGAGCATCACAAAAATCACAAAACTTTAGTATCTTGAGAGACTAATTTTCTTGACTTTGTAAATGGAATAATACATATGTATTTTTAAAATAAAGATAATATAATAATGTAAAGAACTTGTTGGATTTGGGTAGAAACTCTGCTCTACCACATTGGAGCTTGGACAAATAAATAAGGAATTTTTCATGCATAGTTCTTGTCTCCCTTTGTGCATTTACATATATTTTCATGTATTTTATTTTTAGTAAATGGAATCATGCTATATATTGTTACTCAGCTGGCCATTTCTACTTAATATCTGTCTTGAAGATCTTTCCATACATACAAGTCTATCTCATTCTTTTAACAGCTTTGTAGTATTTCACAATATCTTCTTAGATAGATGTTGGAACATACAGGTCTTTCTTCTATGCTTCTAATTCTATGACCTGTTATTTTACTTCTCTGTGCTTCAGTTTCCTGATCCGTAAAATGAGGATATAGTCAATTTGAGAATTAAGTGAAATATACACACACACATATAAGCACAAAGGCACATAGTAAGCCTTCAATAAATGTTAACCTTGATGATGATGTCATCTCTTAACTTTCTCTTATGTATGTATCTCTTTATTCTTTTCTACTACATTCAGGGAAAATTCCTTGGTAAGAGCTCCTCTAACACACTCATTTAGTCTTTAGCTATATCCATTCTGTGCTTCAGTTTTTGTGTGGGTTCTAATTTAATTTCTAAGATGCAATCAATATCTTCTCAGATCACTTTAAGGATATTATGTACACTGATTCCAAAAAAATTTTTGTTTGCTTTTATTAACTCTCATTCCTTTGCATAGTTTTTTTTAGTGTTATTGTTGGTTGTATTGTTTTTGCTTGTTTTATCTCTCAAGGGATTGGTTTTCCTCGAATGTCTAGTAATTCTAGGTTGGCCGTTCATCTTTATATTTGACAGTACCTGCCATTTCAGCTCATTATAACCAGTGTCCATTGATTGTGGCGGGGGCAAGATGTGTTGCTGGTAATGACATATTAGTAGCTTGTCATCCCTGGTTAGTAGTTAACCGGCTCTTGCCTCACTGGCCGTAGCACCTCCTACACTCACTGCTTTAACCTGTGGTCAAACACTACCTATACCCCCACTCATCACATTGAGGGAGTGTTGCCGTTGTTCAGCTGCTTTAATCGTAATTCCCCATTTGACACTCACCTTAGTCTTACCACCTATGTTTGATCCCCATTGACTTTAAAACTAAAGCATCCCTGGAACTTTTCCCACATTTCTGTAGTCTGGGCTGTGATTTCTTCTATTCATTTTTCCATAGATCTGGTCCCATCTGCTTTTTGTTTTTTAAGAATTCCTTGACATTTCTGGTCTATTCATGATGGTGCAGTGTCAGAGTTTGGGCTACATATAGGAAAGAACTTCCAAATGAAGGTTGTTAAACCCTTACAAAAAGATTTCCTCTGGGAATATTAATATAGTCCCTTCTGAAAGTAGGGGATGAGTTATATACACTGTCAGTCTTTTCCAATTCTTGATTCAACTGATTTCCTCTCATAGGGTATATAAACTACCTCCCCAAATCATTTAAAATCTAACTTAAGCAAACAGCTACAATGATCTAAAAAGCTATGTCCCTGTGGATTTTTTTATGAGATTAGTAAAGATGAGAATAAATTCTGGTAATATGCTGCTAACTACACATACTGAATAATTTTTCTGTTTAGCCCCACACCACCTCTGCAGCTACTTTTCTGATCATCATTCAAATGAACAGCCATAGAGGATTTCTTTTCTGAAAGGAGACTTCACTTTGGAAGGAACAGCGTATTTGTGTTGACTTTCAAAATCCTTTTAATTTTTTGTTTAGGAAACATTCATCAAACACTTCATGTATTAGGCAAGGTGCACAAACTGCTGTAATAAGCAACTCCAAAATTTCAGCTTCTTTAAGACAATATAAACTTCTTTTTTGCTCATATCACAGTGTAATGCAAGTCCTCAGGAAAGCACTACTTTCTGCAGAAATTCAGTAACCCAGATTCCTTTCTTCTTTGGGCCCATGCTCTGTGGGTCATTTGGATAAAGAAAGAGAAGAAGGATTACATGGGAGCTTTTTATAGGCTGGGTGTGGAAACATACACATTATTTATGCTCACATTCCTTGGCTTGAACTCGGGTAAATGAATGGCCACACTGAACTTCAAGGGAGAAACTAGAATATGTAGGCTGGCTAAAGACTTAAGAAGAAGAGAACGCCAACATTTCTGTCATGCCTACTATGTGCCATCCTCTCAAGGAGTTGGCTATTTCCTCTAATGAAGGAACAAGGTGTTGTACATTCCATAAGGAAGGTATTAAAATGCCTAAGAAGCAAGGAGGGAGCAGTCAGATCCACTTGGAAACAAGGGATATTGATCAGAGGTTTCATAGAAGAGAGTGACATTTCTAAAACTTTCTGATAAGATTTTCTCAGCAAGAAAGTGAGGTGGGCACACCAGCAAGAACAAAAGCATGACAATATAAACAAAAGGCAGTGTGGCCCAGCAAAGCCATGCATCCCTGAGGCAATGAAGGAGGAGTGGTGAATGATGAGGCCGCTAGAAAGTTACATTGAGATCAGACAGTGAAAGGCTCTAGATGGTATAAGGAGATGGGATTTGTATATACATGCAACAGGGTGCCTTCAGAGGTAGTTTTAGCTGGGAGTAACATCATATATGTGTTTTAGAATGGTACATTCATTCACTTAACAATTATTGAACATCTCTATGTTCTAGATACTCTGCTTGTTGCTAGGGATACAAAACAAGGAATACATTCCTTGCTCTGTTGGTAATATAAAGGATTCATTGGAAGGAATAGGATTTAAAGTACAGAGATCAAATAGGAACTCCCTTCTTATTCAAAGTGAAAAGACATAAGGCCCCGAACGTGATTATTGGCAATGAAAATGGAAAGGATTGGATGAATTCTAGAGCTAATGTGTGGAGTAGAAGCTGATGGAACTCCTAGCCAATTAGATGTACTGCATTAGGATAAGATTTGGAGAGGAGTGTCACAAAGATTTCCAACCTGAGAGAAAACAGGAAATACCAAGGGAAGAGGATCTGGTTTAAGGGAAAGGTTATGAGTTCAATCATGGACATGATTTTGAAATATCTATGTGGAGGTATCTATGTGGAAGTAATTGGAAAAAGAGTTCTGATGATCAGGAGAGGGGCCAGAAATGGAGCTACGTGTGATAGACTTATGGGTTACATTTAAACCTTATATAGACTGCCTAAGAACAGAACTCCGAGAAGTAAAAAGTGGGTAAAAGAGACCACAGCCAAAAAAGGTTGACAAATATTTTTGACAGAGATGTGGTTGGTTAATGTTTTGGGTTTTTTTTTAGACTTTATTTATTTATTTGAGTGGGGGGGGAGCACAAGCAGAGGAAGGGCAGAGGAAGAAGCAGACTCCCGGCTGAGCAGAGAACCCAATGAGGACTCAATCCCAGGACCCTGGGATCATGACCTGAGCCGGAGGCAGACGCTTAACCGACTGAGCCACCCAGGCACTCCAGGTTAGCAGTTTTTTTTAAAAAAGGGGAGAGTGTAAGGATAAAACTGAGATAACCAGTAGATTTGGCTATTATAGAATTTTTAGGGGCCATTTTGCAAAAGCTGTGGGGACAAAATCTAACAGGAACAAGAGAAAGTAGTAACTTAGTTGGAAGAGTAAATATTGTAAGGATTTGTGAGACTTTGAATGTATTTATAGTCTGAAAATAAAGAAAGAGTGAGTTTGAATCTTAAGAAACAGAAAAAAACCCTAAAGGATATGGAAAGGTTTAGGTTTTAAAGCACAAGTAAATGGATTTGCTTTCTGAATCAAGGAAAAGGTAAGGATTGATAAACATAAAAGTTTGGCGGTGAATGGGAGTGAGGCTGAAAAAATATGAGTCAAGGAAGCTGATGTGAGGTTATTGGCACTTGTTGTGGAGAAAGCTTAGTAAATTCTGAGAAAGGAGAATGGAAACCAACTCTGGATGTTGATGAAAGATGAGCAACGTGGAAGGATCCATGTTAACTTCTAAATCATTGGTTTTTCGTAGAGCCAATAACATTTAGATACTGTTTTGTAGGGAGGCTCTGAAGCAAAAATAGGAAAAAAAAATGGTTAGATGTGTTGATAGCAGCTTGGCAAAACAACAAAGGAATCAGGGCAATGAGGGTGTTAATATGTGTGGAATTGAAATGGTTGTCTTGGGGTTCAGGTTGGGTAGGGAAGGAAGCAGAGCCTGGAGAGGACTGTCAAGTCTGGGGGAATTTGGAAGAGCCAAGGGATTGGAAGTTGTATATAAGGTTAGTATATAAGGTTAGTGGAAGATGTAAGTATTTTTGGTAAATGGTGTGCTTTATAGTAGATCCTGCTGTAAAGTCCAAAGAGAATGATCATGAATCATAAGAATACATCTTACCACTTACCAGTAGTGTTCCTTGATATCAAATTTTGTGGTACATCTAATGAGATTCAGTATCCCCATCTGTAAAGTGGGATTGCCATCTTTTAGAGAATATAAAAAAATTTAGGATAAACCAAATCATGTGTAAATGATTATACATGCTTCCCTATTCACATTTAAATAATATCAGAAAGCAGTTGGAAAGAAAAAAGTTTCTTCCAAATTCCCTTAATAATCAATGAGGAATTTATCCTAATGACTCAATTTGAATAAATGAATTTTCTTTGAGTGAATTCATTCAGATTCTTTGTAGAGAGCATGTTGATTATTGATAAAATTTTCAAATGTGTGCTTTTTAAATTATTATCTATGCTATTTTGACATAATTCAAAGAGGTGTTTTTTATTTATACACACACACGACACACACACATACTTGGAAATCTTGATTGACAGTATGAAGCTCCATTACATAAAATATTTAACCACAGCACAAGAGCCATTTGCAGTTTAAAAGGAAACATATAAAACAATATTCCAATGAATTGTCCATGTATAGCAACAAATCAGTAAGAAAGGACAAACTGGCATAGTGAAATAGATAAATCAGATTTAGGCAGGGTAGTTTATTGAATTTAAATTGTGCCCAGTTGGCCCAAGAGCTATATATAAGCAATCCATCTTACGTTGTTAATGGAGGTTCTTGAAATCCACCTGATGTTTGCATTATTAAATTTCAGTCTAATGAGCTCGGCTAATACATATTGAAGATGGTTGTAAGGAGTAGAATGTGAATCTGAGCGGGATAATTTGAAAGAAACATAAGCTGAGCATTTTACATGACTTAAGGGGTATATCTACAATTACACATATAACCAAAATTGAATTTAAATGGAATTTCTATTATCCTTGTCCTTCTACCAGGGAGAATAAAGTGTAAATGAAGTAAAAGTCTTTAGAGTTACTGGTGGTTTGTTTTTATTATCTAATTTAATAGATTCTTGCAATGATACAGAGTGGCATACAAGTTTTAATATTTCATGACTTTAAATGCAGTCTAAGTATGTATTAAAGCTTGTAAATGGAAACAGATGTCTAGTAATTGGATATAGCACTTCACAGTACTATTATATAAGTTTTATATTTTAAGAAAGTGTCAGTATTGATGGTGAAGAAAAATAAAACTGAAGAAAAATAGTTATATATGTGGTGTGTATTTTTTTTAATTCCCCTTTTAAGCCAGGTTTCATACTTCTAAAGAATATGTTGACTTTGCATAGGAATAATATATACAGCAAAAAAACCTGAAGAGCATGTTTATTTTTTAAATCACAGTTTACATTGCTGTTATCATTATAATAAAGGCTCATCCAAAGTTTAATGCTGGCACAGTTTGATTCTTTTTCTTTTGACGAGGCAATACTTTTTTAACTTAATATTTCATCAACTATAATGCTATTAGAGACTTATTTTCACTTAGTTCACTCATCAGGCAGTGAGCTGGCAATAAAGGAGAATCGCTCCTTTGAGACATTAATGCTTTGGAATAAATGATGTGCTAGAACAGAAATTTAATTAATTTACAGAGTATATTGATAGTCCCTTGTTACTGTGCTGTATATTTTTAATCTTCTTTAACATCTGTAGTAAAGTGTTTGAAAACCCCTGCAGTTGAGCAACTAGTAGATAATTAAGTAATAAGGGAAGAGGTTTCTAGAGGGAAAAAGATTCTTTTTACCAAATGCTGTCATAACATGAATAAAGAACTGCTACTATGATATGCAATGAAAAAAAAATAATATGCTACCTAATTTGATACTGTTCCAAAGATATTGCAAGCTTCTTATATTTAAAATGTGAATTGTAGCTTAAGAACTTTCGTCCAAAGTTTAAAATAGATGCATTTCACTGACAAAATCAGATGACTTTTAATGACCAACAGTTATTCCCAATTCATATACCATCATTTAAATTTTATGTTGCTTAACTTCATTTTCTTTTTTGTACAGAGATTATCTTGAACTAAGCTTCAGAGATTCTAAATAAATATTTTAAATATTCTGAATAAATGTAAAAGGTATATTACAGATTTTCAACCATTTTGGTTTTTTCTTCTATATCATAAAAAAATATTCAGTGAACTTCTTTTCCCTTTCCCCAATATTTTCAGTGTTTTATGAGTACAGAAATTCCATTGTTTTTGTTTCAGCAAAAGCTGATGAAGCACTGAAAGCAAAAGAAAGAAATGAAGAAGAAGCAAAGAGAAGAAAGGAGGAAGGTAAAGGCATGTGTTCATTTTGTTTCAAAGTGGTCATTCTTTTGGGGAATCACTATTTGGCGTGATTGTCTTCATTTCCCTGATAAACCATAAATTCTAATCAAATGCCTCGGGGGATACCTCATGCTACTTCATGAACCTAAACTCTGACATAATATCACACTATATTCAATGTCTTGGGTACTAATTAATGTTTGCTAGCATAGATTAGTTTATAAGCATCTTAGTATATATTTTGGGGATACTGGGAAGATGTAAAATTATGAAGTAGAGCTGGTGCTGGTTTGTTTCCTTCTGATTTTTAACTATAAAGTTAACAAATTATCAAAATCAGTCATAGAAATGGATTGAATTTATGTGTACATTTTGAAATATTTTAGCAGTAATGAAGTCCCCTTGTCAACAATACTTTAAAAAGCTGTTAAAAGGGAACAGTAAAATATGAAATGTCAGAAATTATCATAATTCAAATTAAGAAATTCATGTCAGAATTTTTATAGATTATTTTCTGTTAATAACATTGAAGCCACCACCCAAAAATATTATACAAAGAAGTCTAATACATTTTTATCTCCCCTAACAAATTTTTATTTCCCCTTTAGTTTGCTATGATTTATGTGAGTGAATATTTTACATTTTTCCTTCACAGAGGCTTTAGATATACTGTTGTAAATACAGTGCTTAAAGCAAGATCGAGGCAAATCTTTCTCAGTGAGTTAAGTTGATGATCCACTTGGACTGACAATCATGTCACTTTACTGGCTAATTAGCAGAGTAACTATTTCCTCTGTGAGCTTTCAAGAAATTGAAGCCTGATAATGTGTTCCAAAAATATTGGCTTTTGAGTGCTATTGTCTAAATCTGAAAATTGTAATTTTTATCTTAATACATCTTTTACTGTGACAACCAGAAAAAAAAAAAATTATTGCACTCCCAACTTACAGTGGAGGCTGAGATCCTGTTAAACCTAAAACCTCTGAGTGTGATAGTTTGGAATGCTTAAAAGCAGTATTGTGTTAGAGCCACAGCCCCAAAGCAAGGAAAAATCACCACCAACAACAAAAACTAGATTTAGGTGGCAGAACCCTACAAATAAGTAGATTCAAACTAAATGTGGACTAATTTATACATAAAATGGATAGTGCTCTTACCCTATTTGACCCCCATAAGTCCTGACTTTATGCTTTTGTCCTAGATCAACTAATTTTATGGCATAGTAAGAAAACAAGTGAACTCCCATGGCAAGAATTCTCAGTAGAATTCTCTTCTTTTGGCCTTCTGAAGTGCACATCTTGGCATTGTTAGTAGAAACAAGCTATCTGATTTCAATGATGTTTATGGTCACCCATAGAAAAAATAGATATAGTACTAGATGCAAAGTAGCCTAAGCAAATTATAATATTTTAGTACTGCTATGTTATGTGGTATTCTGATCAATATAACTAATTAATAACATAATAAACACTGTGGTACTATAAATTACAAGTGTGGTACTTATTACCAACCAACAGGGTGAATATATGTTGTAATAGTTTTTAGTCTAATCCCATTAATTCAAATCTTAATTGGAGTCATGAGCAGTTGAAAAAGGATGGCATTGATGTGGTAACCACAGATATTGAAATTGCTAGGTGATTTATTATTATGAAAAATATATAATATGAATGCTTGCCCTAGTAAGACAAACTTTTTAAATACTTTGGAACTCCTCATTTATATAGCAGTAATTGATATTTATAATAGTCTCTTTTTTTTCATTAAATCACTTCGAAACATTTTAAAAGATACTAAGAATTTCTTAACTACAGGTGCTTTAACATTATATTGCAGTTCTTTTGAAAGTATTTCTTTCCTTTGAACATTCAGGAAGTCAAACTGACCTTGCACTTAGTCTGTGATATACAGTAACCTTTTTATTTCAGTACCTGGGAAGTGTTTGAAAAGCACATCCCTCTAATTAGAGCTGTTTTAATTAGCATCTTTATAAGTCTGCCATCCTGACAAGAGTATAAACTCTAGGACTGTGAAGGATTTAGTATCCAGGATGCTTAGCACATAAAAAATACTCAGTTTCTTAATTATGGAATGAATGAATGAATGACCAGTTTGCCCTTCGCTCTTTTAAATCCATGCTTAAATTACTTAAGTTTGCAGCTGGATTTTAAATAACCTCACTGAAAGTGTAACTGAACTTTGTTATGTCTCTTTTCTAAGATGAGACCTCATCCATTAGGCTATTTCGCTGAAGAATTACAGCAATTCAAAAAGAAAACAAGGAATTTCAAAATACTATCAATATTTGCTAACGGATTTATCAAGTCTTTACCTAAGCTCACTGAATTTTATGTGCATTCAAAAGTCATAGGAATATTATTACCACAAATGTTGAAGAATTCTACTAGTAAAAGAACCTATATGACAGTGATTTCATTCTTTGTTGTTGTTTGCTTCCAAAAATTTTTTCTTACGTGTTGTCTAGATACTTGAGTGCTATCAAATTAACTGAAAATGATTAACGTATAAGCTACATTTATTTTATTTCATATAATTAGTCTAGCTACAAACTGAAACCTGAGATACATCTGTATGTATATGTATATATATTTCTGCATTTGAAAGAGTAATAATCCTGTATTTCCAATCTATAAGCCACTAGTAATTCATTCTATCACATCATTTATACAGTTCATCTCTTAATTTCTCAGCATGCTGATATGCAGCACAGGGTTGAAAGCATTGTTAAAATGTAGATAAATGTTATCTGCCCAGCTCCTTTTATCCATTCTCTGTTATCTCACAAAAGCTATTGTATTAGCATAGCAAGATCTGTGCCTTGCAAATACATTCTGACTATTAGGCAGTCCTTTCCTTTGAGTATTCTTAAATCGGTATCATAATTATGTTTGCAAGTATCATAGCCAAGAAAAGTCAGGCTACTCATGAAAACTTGTCCAGGGTAGCTACTTTGCCTTCTACCCTTGAAACAATGGGAGCCCAGAGTGCTTTTCATGGTCCTTACACAGCTCTGTTGAGTTTCCACTTATTGAATATCATGAGTACATTGGTATGGATCCTCTTTCTTGAACCATTTACTCTCTAACTTTCCATTTAAGTTGAATTTTTATCAAGGTTACATTATTTAGTAAAAGTCAACTGAATATTTAAAGTTTAGGTTTTATAGTTTCCTTCTTTAAAAATAAGTACTTTTTTTTCGTAATTCTAGATTACATTTTAGGAAAAATGAATAGTATTAAATCTTTCAGTTCTGTTTTCTTCCTTATTCTTTGACATATTCCTTATTCTTTGACATAACAAATGCTTGACTTCAGCTTCTCTTTTTCTTTATATGTGTTTGAAAATGTTCTGACTATATGTAATTAAAAGTCATTTCAACTTTTATCCTTTTGGTTTTTTGTTTGTTTTGTATTGCTCCATGCTTTAGCAAAACTGCTTAGTTTTTCTGTATTTTATTTTTATATTTAATATAGTATTTATTTAAGGGTTTTAATTGTGTTTTAAATCCATTCATAAGCATAATAGTCTTGTGTTGTATTTTGATTTCTCTCTAATATGAATTTCTTATTTGGCCATAAGTATAGCAGCTTTTGAATTCTTTTTCCCCTTGTGTTTATTCAAAATAGCTCTACCCATCTGTTAGTTTTCTACTTCAAATATTTTTTTTCCTAAAATGTTAGGCAACCCAGTCTAAATTATTTATGGAAATGGTGGACAGTGATAATATGAACACAATATGAGGTAGTCAAGTGAAGACTTAGAGCAATCCTTAAGTCTTATTAAAATTGAAATTCATCAGACCTTTTGCCACATGTGATTGACAAGAAGTAAAACATATTAGCACTAATTTCATCTTTTTTGTTGTTGTTGTCAATCCTTTGGCGAAGGTGGGGACAAAAAATGCAAGTAGCTGAAAGGAAGAAGGGATCACAGGCAATGTTCTAAGTACTTTACATATTTTAACTCTCTTAATCCTCATTAACTCTATGAAGTTTATGCTGTTATTATCCCTGTACTGTAGGGAGGCTAGGAAACTAAGGCACAGAGAGTGCTTATAACTCTCCCCATGGCTAGTAAGTGGTAAAGCCAGTACACAAACCCAAGCAGTGTGACGCCAATACACATTCCTTTCTTTAAACATAAATCACAGGGACGCCTGGGTGGCTTGGTCCCGTTGATCGTCTGCCTTCAGCTCAGGTCATGATCCCAGGGTCCTGGGATGGAGTCCCACATCAGGCTCCTTGCTCAACGGGGAGCCTGCTTCTCCCTCTGCCTGCTGCTCCCCCTGCTTGTGCTCTCTCTGTCTCTCTCTCTCACAAATAAATAAATAAAATCTTTTTTAAAAATAAATAAACATAAATCACAGCCTTTATGATCATTAATTCCCTCTTCTTCTATGTTTTGCCCTCTTCTCTGAATCTCACCTTATGCATTTCTTTACTATATGTTTGTGTGTGTGTGTGTGTGTGTGTGTGTGTGTCCTCAGATAGATCTGTACCCACATTAGGTTTGCTCACGGGTTTCTGGGACACCCAGCAGGTGAGTTACTCCAGTCAGAGGCACATTTTGTGGAGGTGTCCATGCCCTTTTCCTAATAATCTCTCTGCTTTCCTCCCTAGTGAATGACTGGTTTATGTAAGACACCCACTTGTCAAGTTCACAGCACCTTCAGAGTCTGGACCAGAGCCAGACCTAAACATCTATTTTCTCAGGCCCCTTTTTCAGAGGTCCTGGCTCTCCTAGTGCTTTGAAGTCCCTAGTATAAAGCACACTTAATACCAGGTCTTACCACACTTAGGGAGAGAACTGTTATAATCCCTTCTTTCTTTCCTCTGTGGTTCCTTACCTAGTTGTCCTTCCTAAAAGCGTTCATCCTGGGGTGCCTGGGTGGTGCAGTCAGTTAGGTGTCCAACTCTTGGTTTTAGCTCAGGTCATGATCTCAGAGTCCTGGGATCAGGCCCCACATTGAGCTCCCTGCTCAGCGTGGACTCTGCTTGAGATTCCCTCTCTCTCTCTCTCCCTCTCTGTCCCTCCCACTCATGCTGTCTCTCTCTCTCTTTAAAATAAATAAAATCTTTTAAAATAAATAAATGCCTTCATCCTTAATTGGCTACCCGTTATAATATGCAGTATTATTTCCTTCTTAGACTTAAACATTTGAAACCATCCCCTCCCCCTTTGTCTTACTTTATTAGGTAGTTCTATTCCAAGATTTAAAATATCCTTTTTAAGGAGATTTGTGTTCCCATGATGCAGATTTAATAATTCTATATCTTTAGTAATGTAGTATTTTGTAAAATATCTGTATAGTCTTTTAACACATTAGCTCTAATGTTAGAAAGCTCTTTTATTTTTAAAAAAATTAATCTGCTTAGCTTGAATGCATTGCCTTATTCCATATTTTTTCCTCAAGTTCTTTATTTAGTCAAAAATCACTCAAGAACAAATACCCAGTTATTTAGCCTAGCCATCTGTCCTATTTCCCTCAGCAGTGATTTGTCCTTTATAGTCCCCTTGATTCTGTGTCTGCAAGATCTTGATTTTAAACATTTTTAACCTTTCTTTTGTATAGTGTTATCTGTCATATTACATAACATCAGCTGTTTAGTCCTCAGTTTTAACGCTTCCAGTAAATGCATGCTAATTCATTTTTAACTTTTTTTTTTTTAATTTATTTATTTATTTGAGAGAGAGAGAGTGAGAGACAGAGAGCATGAGAGGGGGGGAGGGTCAGAGGGAGAAGCAGACTCCCCGCCAAGCAGGGAGCCCGATGCGGGACTCGATCCCGGGACTCCAGGATCATGACCTGAGCCGAAGGCAGTCGCTTAACCAACTGAGCCACCCAGGCGCCCTCATTTTTAACTTTTTTTTAAGATTTTATTTATTTATTTGAGACAGAGAGAGAGGGAGGAGGGTCAGAGGGAGAGGGAGAAGCAGACTCCTCACTGAGCAGGGATCCTGATGTGGGGCTCGATCCCAGGACCCTAAGATCATGACCCGAGCTGAATGCAGCTGCTTAACTGACTGAGATACCCAGGCACCTCCTAACTAACTTTTTAACAAAGAAAAGGATGCCTCATTTTTCTAATAGCTCACTAATACTGTTTTTGCTTCATATACATTCATCTGTGCTCTCTGTAGACTTAGAAGCTGGTTTAGATCACATTTTATCTATTTTCAGTAAGGTGTTCATGTATATGGAATGCAGGTACTCTGATCTCTCTTTAACCATTATTGGGCCTCCAGTGACTGACCATCATGTATTTTCTTGCTAATTTAAATATTTTTGGTGCTCTATGCACACAAATTTCAAGACCAACTAAAGGCTACAGCCTTCTTTTCAATCGGATATTTCCATTATAAATTAAACATTAGAAACCTAACATACATATTGAATGCCCACAGGTGTACAACCCTGGGAATAACCAAGGGAAGTCATTGCAAAATAAGGAGTCAACTGTACCTGGTGGAAATAGCCCTAGCTTTTTCTAGCTGAAGTAAGACAATGATGTTCAGAGTGCCAGCTCTACCATTTACTGGCTCTGTGACTGAGTAAGTCCCTTAACTTCACTGTGACTCTAGAGTAAGGAAGATGATAAAATCTGCCTAGAATTGTTATAACCAGAAATGGTGTGCAGAATTTAAAAGTTACTTTATACTACATAGTACTGTATAAATGTAAAATAGTTTTACTCGGAATTGCAACACAAAAGAGCATAATAATCATTCTCATATCATTCTTTTTTTTTTTTAATTTATTTATTTGAGAGAGAGAGGGAAAGAGTGCATGTGTTTGCTCGCATGAGTGAGGGGAGGAGCAGAGGGAGAGAATCTTCAAGCAAACTCCCCACTGAGCGCAGAGCCCATCACGTGGCTCGATCTCACGACCCATGAGATCATGACCTGAACCAAAACCAAGAGTCAGATGCTCAACCAACTGAGCCACCCAGGTGCCCCCATTCATTCTTTTTGTAACTTTTATCAATTCAAAAAATACACTGACCATCCAGCACATGCTGGGTACTGTTCTAACCCGTATGAATAGAGCAATGAAAAAAGAAAATCAGGGGCGCCTGGGTGGCTCAGTCGGTTAAGCGACTGCCTTCGGCTCAGGTCATGATCCTGGAGTCCCAGGATCAAGCCCCGCATCAGGCTCCCTGCTCAGTGGAGAGTCTGCTTCTCCCTCTGACCCTCCTCCCTCTCATGCTCTCTGTCTCTCATTCTCTCTCTCTCAAATAAATAAAATCTTAAAAAAAAAAAAATTTTTTTTAATAAAAAAAAAAAGAAAAGAAAAAAGAAAATCAAGGCCCCTGTACTCAAAGAGCTTATATTTCTAGAGGGGGAAGACAGGAGATAAACATGAAAACAAATAATAAAATACAGTAAAATCAAATAGGGATTAGTGTTTTCTCATCCTCTGTATGACTGTAAGAGGTCCCTTTAAGCCCAATTTCCCCATCTGTTAATAAATAAGGATGATAATAATAAGTCAACTATCATCTAAGAATGTAGTTGTGATATAGTAGATATGAAACCATTTTATTGACTTCACAAAATATTGTTGCTATTTTATTATTAATTAAAAAAATAACTTAGCATGCTTCAGTGATTCACGGTAAAAAAGGGAAATCACAGTTGAAAATACAAAATCACTTATTGAAACTTACGGGATGAAGATAGTATGGTGGAACTAGCTTATTTGAAGTCACCCTTCTCTGAGAACAGATTAAAAGCTGGTCAAAATATTAAGACATATCTTTGAAGGCATCAGAGAATTACTCAGGCAGTAAAGAAGTATGGGTCCCAGTTCTAGGAAAAAATGGTGAGCTCAACATTTGGAGTCAGCTTTCCCCTAGAGATGATTCCAGTAGTAGCATCTGTCTGCCAATTCTTAAAGAGATCACTAAAGGACAAAGAACCTGGGCAGAGCTTTTGAGAGACTCATGGAGCTATGGGGATAAAATCTAGAATTCAGGCCCAGTGAAGGAAAGGAAGACCCTAATAAAACCAGCAGACTTTCGGTTGGGATCTTAACAGATTATTCCATAAAAGTAAGGATGAACCAGAAATAGAGAGGCACCCCTAGGGACCAAAGCCCAGGTTTGAATCATCTCAATTCCTGATTGAATTAAGATAATTGAAGATTGCTGATACATCTAGCCAAACCAAAGCAGATATAAATCCTTTCTGGAAGAAAGCATTATCCGAAACTATCTTTACAGTTGTTTCTGTATGATATCCATTAAAAATAACCAGGCATATGAGAAAACAAGACAAGATGAAGAACCATGAGAAAGAAGAGGACAAGAGAAACAACAGTCAGTAGGAACAGATTCACAGAGGATCAAGACAATGGAGTTGTTAGATGAATATTTTAACATTACTTTGTTTAATTTGTTCATGAAAATAAAAGACGATACTGATAATTTCAGGTCATAATTGGAAACTCTTAAAAAAATTTTTTTAAAGTATTAAACATTAACTGAAATCAAGAATTTAATGAAGTCTAACTCTGCAGAGCAGAAAGAAGTATTAGAGACCTGAAAGATTAGAAGAAAACATCTTGAATGAAGCAGTGAAAAGCAACAGGATGGAAAGTACAGGTAAAAGACCTAAGGAATAGGATGAAAAGATTCAGTGTCTATACTTCAGTCTCATTCTGTAGGTTGCCTTTTCATTTTGTTGATGATTTATGCTGTGCAGAAGCTTTTGAGTTTTATGTGGTCCCACTTGTTGATTTTAACTTTTATTTATACTTTGGATGTCATATCCAAAAATCATTGCCAAAACCATATATATTTCTCATATATATTTATGATTGTTATATTGTTATATCTTCTTGATGAATTGACCTATTTACCATTATATTATGACCTTCCTTGTTTCTTATTACCATTTTTGGCTTAAAGTCTATTTTGTCTGATGTAAGTACAGCTACTCCTGCTTTCTTTTGGTTTATACTGGCATGGAATCATTTTCTGTCCCTTGACCTTGAGTCTGTGTGTGTGTGTCCTTAAATCTGAAGTGAATCTCTTGTAGACACTATATAGTTGGGCCTTTGCTTTTTTTTTTTTAAATCCAGCCACTCTGTGCTTTTTGATTGGTGAATTCAATACATTTACATTTAGAGTAATTACAGATTTCCCCTGCTTTCTGAAAGTAGAGTGTTCCAGTGAAATCTTTCATAAGCCAAAAATGTGTAAAACAAAGCAGTTATCATTAATATATATGGGAAATTTTTTGAGCATTCCCAGACTTAAAAAATAGTCTCTTTCTGATATTTAGGACACATCTTGCTAATAGATGCACAAAGTCAGTTGAGAAAAAGCATAGATGCTCACAGGCATAGTTCAAAGCTATGGCTCTAGATGTTGAAATGCTGAGTAAAATTCCTGGGGAAGGATCTTGGCAGTGCCATTCTTGGGGTACATACTGCCTCTACAGTAGCTCAGTGTAAAACAAACACAGAGTGCTATTTTTGCCCCTTTTTTGTAAAAGTGAAAGTCCTCTTCAGATTGCTTTTGGTTAATGAAAATAGGTATTAACATAAGTCTTTTCTTTTTTTTTTTTTTTTTAAGATTTTATTTATTTATTCATGAGAGACAGGGAGAAACAGAGGGAGAAGCAGGCTCCCAAGGAGCGGGAAGCCCGATGCGGGACTCGATCCCAGGACCCTGGGATCATGACCTGAGCCGAAGGCAGATGCTTAACCATCTGAGCCACCCAGGCACCCTAACATAAGTCTTTTCTAAAAGTGAAGTGGCATAATGAGAACTTGAGTTTTCAAACAGCGAGGGATACCTAGACTAATATGTAAGGACCTACTACTGCCATTGTATTAGTTGCTTTCTGGCTGTTCTGTAGTTGCATTCTTTCTTTTTCCTCTGTGATTTTCCATGGTGATTTGCTTTGTTTCTCCTTTCTTTATCTTTTGTGAATCTACCTTAGGTTTCTGCTTTGGGGTTACCATGAGACTTACATAAAACATCTTATAGATAAAATAGCCTGTTTTAAGCTGATAGCAACTTAACTTCGATCACATACAAAAGCTCAACCCTTTTAATTCTCCCTTTTATATTTTTGATGTCACCCTTTTACTTCCCCCTTTTATATTTTTGATGTCACAATGTACCTCTTTTTTAAAAAAAGATTGACTGATTTGAAAGAGAGAGCAAGCAAATGGTGGGGAGGGACAGAGGAAGAGGGAGAGAGAGAGAGAGAATCTCAAGCAGACTCCCTGCTGAGCACAGAGCCCAATGCAGGGCTTAATCTCATGACCCTGAGATCATGACCAGCTGAAATCAAGAGTCCAACGCTTAACCAACTTAGCCACCCAGGCACCCCACAAATGACCTCCTTTTATATTGCGTATTTGTTAACAAACTATAGTAGCTATTTTTAATACTCTTTTCCTTTAACCTTTATACTATAGTTAAATGATTAACACACCATCCTTTTTCAGAATTAGAGTTTCCTAAATCTGACTGTATTAAATATTTACCATGGTGTTGTATACTTTCATATGTTTTCATGTCACTAATTAACATCTTTTTTTCAGCTTGAGGAAGTTTCCACATTTCTTGCAAGGCAGGTCTAGTGATGAACTCCCTTAGGTTTTATTTGTCTGGGCAAATCTTTATTTCTCCTTCACATCTGAAGTATAACTTGATGTATAGAATATTCTCAGCTGGCCTTTTTTTTTTTTCTTCCCAACACTTTGAATATGTCATTCCTATCCTGGCCTATAAGGGTTCTGCTGAGAAATCCACTAATAGCCCAATGGGGTTTCCTTTATAGGTTACAGTCATTTTTTCTCTGGTTGTGTTTAAGATTTTCTATCTTCGATTTTTGATAGTTTCATTGTAATGTGTCTTTGAAATAATAGGCTGATCTATTAGCTTCATGAACATGAATGCGCAAGTCTCTCCCCAGGTTTGGGAAGTTCTCAGCTATTGCTTCCTTTTTTTTTTTTTTTTTTAAGATTTTATTTATTTATTTGAGAGAGAGAGTGAGCGAGAGATAGAGCATGAGCAAAGGGAGGAGGAGAAGCAGACTCCCTACAGAGCAAGGAGCCCGATGCAGGGCTCATCCCTGGACTCTGGGATCATGACCTGAGGCAAAGGCAGGCGCTTAACTGACAGAGACGCCCAGGTGCCCCATCAGCTATTGCTTCTTTATTTAAAGAAGTTTTAAAGAAAGTTTATTTAAAGAAGCAATAGCTGGGGCACCTGGGTGGCTCAGTTGGTTGGGCGACTGCCTTCAGCTTGGGTCATGATCCCAGGGTCCTGGGATAGAGCCCCGCATCGGGCTCCCTGCTCGGTGGGAAGCCTGCTTCTCCCTCTCCCACTCCCCCTGCTTTTGTTCCCTCTCTTGCTGTCTCTCTCTCTCTCTCTGTCAATTAAATAAATAAATAAAATCTTTAAAAAAAATAAACTTTCTGGCTTCTCCCTCCCTTCTTCTTCTAGAAGCCCAGTTATTCTAATATATGTACGTTTGATGGGGTCTCATTGATCATGTGGGCTTTCTTCACTCTTTTTTACTGTGTTCTTTGTTCCTCTATTTTAGTTATTTCAGAGTTCCTAAGCTCTCACTCACTTATTCTATCTTCCATTTGATCTATTCTGATATAGATGCTCTCTGTTGCATTTTTTTCATGTCATTCATTGAATTCTTCAGCTCCAGAATTTGTTTGGTTCTCTTTTGTGATTTCTGTCTCTTTCTTAAATTTTTCATTTTGTTGGGGCGCCTGGGTGGCTCAGTCGTTAAGCGTCTGCCT
This sequence comes from Mirounga leonina, assembly GCF_011800145.1. Lineage (NCBI taxonomy): Eukaryota > Metazoa > Chordata > Mammalia > Carnivora > Phocidae > Mirounga > Mirounga leonina. The sequence goes on from NW_023270268.1 coordinate 51,825,984, forward strand.
TCAGCTCAGGTCATGATCCCAGAGTCCTGGGATCGAGTCCCACATCAGGCTCCCTGCTCCTTGGGAGCCTGCTTCTCCCTCTGCCTCTCTCTCTCTCTCTCTCTCTCTCTCTCTCTGTCTCTCATGAATAAATAAATAAAATCTTTAAAAAAAAAAATTTTTTTTCATTTTGTTCATGTAATGTTTTCCTGGATTCACTGAATTGTCTTTCTCTGTTTTCTTGTAGCTTGTTAAGTTTCCTCAGAACAACTATTTGGAATTGATCAGCTAGATCACAAAATGCCATGGCTTTGAATTCAGTTATTGGAGGATTATTGGTTTCTTTGGGTGATAACATGTTTCATTTGTTTTTCATGTTCCTTGTAGTTTTGTGCTACTGCTTTTGCATTTGAAGTAGCAGATACCTCCTCAAATCTTCACTATTTGCCTTTAGGTGGAAATACTATTTGCTAGTCCTGATATATCTGGGATTTTCTCTGACGTTGCATGAATACACCTGTTCCACACTTCTTGCTCTCTCTTGTGGCCAAATTCTTAAGCTTTTATGCCTTCTCTGGTTCTTACAACTCACTGTGTTGGCTGAGAAGGTGGCTCGTTTTTGTGGTTTCTCCCCTGCCCACAGATCCTGGTCTATTTTTCTGAGAGTATTCTATTTACCATTTACCAAAGTTCACTCTTGCTGCCACACTCAGAAGCATGCACAAGAGCCAGCTGCTGAGTTGGGAGGAGGTGTGGGGTTAGCCCTTGTAGCATTGGGGGTTCCCATAGGCCTGGTGGGGGTATCCTCAAGTGAGGTACTGCCCAGAGGCTCATGAGCAGACTTCCTGCTGAAGTCTAGTGTGGTCATCCAGAGCTGCCTCCCCCTGATGTTTTTGTCCTGATTTCCCTCCATCCCTCCCTGTAATCACGGAGTTCCTGCCTCAGTACAACAGGTTCTGCTGAAGAGCAACAAGTTTCTCTAGCAGCATCCCACACAGATGGAAAAGCCGAGCACTCACTCTCTCTTCTCCTTTTTCTCCACAAGAGAGGTCCCTGCCCCTGGTTCAGCTCCATACAGTATTGCCTTGGGGGACCAGCAGTGGCAAAGTTATTCTTCTGTCTCCAGTTCATCCAAACTCATTTGTTTTTGTTTTTATTTTGGCTGTTGGCATGCTGGAATCTTCCCTTGGGAAAGCTGGACTTCTACTCTCCCTCATCCGTGTGTTTCTGTTCAACTCAGCCCTCTCCATGATTTCCCCAACCATGGCTGAGAGGGTTTGGGGTAGGTTTGCCAGCTCCTGTTGGTTTTGCAGTCCATACTAAAGTCTGTCTACGTATTACCACATGCATAAGTGGGGAAGACTCCTTCCCATGGCATATGGTGCTGGATCCTACAACTCTCCTAAGGTGCTTTTGTTCATGGATGGATACCAAATTACTTGTTTAAAAAGAAAGATAAAAAGGAGTGACATCTTACTGATAGGACGAGGAATTTGAGAAACAAGACAGAGGATCATAGGGGAAGGGAGGGAAAAATGAAACAAGATGAAACCAGAGAGGGAGACAAACCATAAGAGACTCTTAATCTCAGGAAACAAACTGAGGGTTGCTGGAGTGGAGGGGGGTGGGAGTAATGGAGGGACTGGGTGATGGATATTGGGGAGGGTATGTGCTACAGTGAGCACTGTGTATTGTGTAAAACTGATGAATCACAGACCTGTACCCCTGAAACAAATAATACATTATATGTTAATAAAAAAAAAAAGAAAAAAGAGTGCCATCTTACACCTCTGATGTCGTTCCTTGGCCTAATAGTAAAATTTAATCTGAAGGGTAGATAGTTGGTAACATTTTCAGTGAAAGTCATTTTGATGAGATTTTTCTCTAAATAATGAGAATGCCCAAAAGTATGTAGATCACAATTATTACTTGGTAAATTGCAAGTTTCTTTTTTATTTTAAAAGTTGCTGCAAATCACCTTTTGTGTGTCAGTTTCATTATATGAAGGGGAGTAATACCACAAAAAATAAGTGACTTTATCTACCTGTTCATTCTGACAGTTATTATCCATCAGGCTCAGCTTCTTCTTAAGGCCAGTTCTTGACCATGATAGTGACATGCCATCTACACAAAAGATGTTTGTCCCTATTTACTAAGCCAGGAAGACCTGCATCCAGTTGATCTAAAAACTGTATTTTGTTTTGTAAGTATTAGTTTGAAAGAAAGCCAGGAATTATAATTTTATATTTATTTTTATTTATATTTATTTAATATTTACATTTAAAAATCAGTCTTTCAAAACCCTACACCTTTATCTTCTAATTTTAGAAGTGCCACTACAAGAGCAACTTTAAAGGAAACTATGCTGCAAAAATGATTCCTCTGGGGCGCCTGGGTGGCTCAGTTGGTTAAGCGACTGCCTTCGGCTCAGGTCATGATCCTGGAGTCCCGGGATCGAGTCCCGCATCGGGCTCCCTGCTCAGCGGGGGTCTACTTCTCCCTCTGACCCTCTTCCCTCTTGTGCTGTCTCTCATTCTGTCTCTCAAATAAATAAATAAAATCTATAAAAAAAAAATGATTCCTCTGGTGCATATGTGATTTCTGTTAATGGAATCAGAAGCTGAAGATGAATTAGTTAACACCATGCAAGGTCTTACACTACACTTCACCATCTTCTCAGAGAAATGAAACTGTGGCAAAGATCAATAGAATGGTTATAACTAAAGCCTGCTTTTACTCTATGTTTAAAAGATCTATGCTTGTTTATCAAGAAGAAAACTGATGTTGAGTTGTATAAGCTGCAACATTATCTACCTGTCAAGTTATCTTACATTTAATTTTTAGCAGAAATAAGGAGATACATCTATTTGCTAAAGATCAAACACAGGCCAGTGTTCACATCAGGAAGACAAATTAGCAAGTACATGAATCAGGTTCTATTTATATAAGATGATGATGGCTTAGCCTAAATAAAAACACTCTGCCTTAGTCATAGTATCAGTATCTGGAAATAGTAATTACCTGTTAACCGAAAACAGATGAAATCCAAATAATTTTTGCAATTCACAATTGTTAACTTTAGTAAGGCTCAAGTCTTATTAATAACTTTAATGATGTCAGAATATGTTCACTCTAATGAATTATTAGCTCTGTAAAAGAAATATGATCAAAATCCAATTAGAGTGTATAAATGTTTATCTCCTACAGCACACCTTATAGTCTGCCTTTGGCCATAAGATGTATGGCTATAACATATTCAGAGATAAATATTTTAAGGATATTAAATTATTGATTATATGTTAATCAATATGTATTATAAATAATGAAGTCAGACCTAGTTTCTAATAGAATATTTTATCCTAAAAATATTTTATTTCCCAAAACATACTTTTAGGCTTACTGGCAGACTAACAAGCTTTAATCTTGCTCTTAGAGGTTCAGAATGAGCATCCAAGAAGAATTCTAATACTAAAAAGTTTTACAGAAAATCAGCCTTATTTCTCTATGCTATTAGAAATATATTTATGTGACCATTTTTACTGTAATTGGCCTTTCTTGAAAGTATATATAGAAGTTTATTTTATTCTTTTGGTATCACATGGTGTTCTTTGTTCTTTATGTTACTAACTGATGGCAGAAAATTAGAGGATTAATATAACTGATAAAATATTCCCTAAATTACAGCTGTTTACACTTAATTTACTTGGTGTAAAATTAAGAAATAGAATAGAGAATATTGTTAAAATAGTTTATATAAGGCCTGATTATTTGTGCAAATTTAGTATGATTAGATAACTAAATACTGTTTTAGAATAGAGAAAACTGAATTTGTTTATCTAAAATCATAATCTCAATTCTGGACATTTCCACCTTATTAAAAACTATTATTAATCCAAGATGATCAGCAGGACCCAATGAGCTCATCTCTGGTGTCAAGAAAAAAAGAATTATTTCCTGTTAAACTGGATATTAGGTATTGCATAGAGCAAGTGGGATTGAGGTAGACCTAAATTTAGATTATACTAGAGGAGACCTGAAGTTCAAGAAACTGATGTAATATGAAATTCATATCCCTAGACTGGAAAACCAAGCAGAAGCTAAGGCAGAGGACTTGGGCAATGTCACACTAGAACCCAGGCTTAAAAGATACAAGGCCATGAAACAAGACTACCTCACATGAGGATCTTCTCTTTCTAAAACGCTTGAAGTAACTTCATGGTGGAAAAATATCACCTTTCTGCATCCTTTCAACTTCCCTCCAGAGTGTCATCTGTCCAGCATTTTTTATATATACAATACACATTAAGAAATATATTCTACTTTGCAACCCGATACACATTTGCATATGTACATATAACATAACATGTACATATATGTACATGAAAAAATTACCAAAAAATGCTTAACCACTCTCATTTTTTCCCCTGATTACATTGCATCTTCAGACAAAACAAAAGCCACCCATTAATGGATCATGACTCTCAATTTGAAAACATTACTCTGGAATAGGTTTCCCTCACATTTTTCCCTTACCCAAATCAATCTCATACCTTAAGTACAACACCTGAGAAAATGTTTTGCTTTTGCCTAATTTTAGTTAGACCGAATGTAGTAAATTACTGCACACATTATTGGAGTTTTCTTAAGGTAAAATTTTAAGGTAAATCACTATATTGTAGTAAGGTGAAATGAAGTTAAGCCATTCAAAATTAGAAGCAACTACATTTCTTTAAATTGGCATCCCGTGTGACAACTCAATAAATAATTCTTAACTGAGTATAGATCATTTCCCTGTAAGTATCTGAGGACAGTATGTGTTCTTACTTAGGATATAATTATCTGGTAAGTTTCTATTAATTATTTGGATTTCATCTGTTTTCGGTTTACGTAAAATTTGCAGCTTGTAAGTTGAATATTATATATGTAGGTGATATATTTCTTCACATCTTTAGTTAGAGTTTATTAAGCCAGATCAGAAGAACCTTCCTGCTTAGCACTGTTTTCCAATACAAATCACTAACTACCAGTGGAACTCACGTTAATGGGAATTTGATAACTGAGCCAAATCTGACTTCATGATGATATAGATTATAAACTTGAATCAAAGTTATGGAAATGCCCTGAATTCATGTAAGAATGTGTTAGAAGCCAGTCTATATTCAGTTTTTTCTGTGCATGAAAATCTTTCAATTTATGAATAAATTGAAAAATAACATTATTTCAGAAATGAAAATCCAGATTTGGAACAAGTGGACTTTTAGAAAGAAAGAAAATAAAAGAAGATGGGGTTTTCTTCCTAGCTAGGTTGTTTAAAGTGTATGTGCTCTAAAGTAAAAATGGCATTCCAATTTTATGATAGAAACAGTGATACTGTAAGTCACACAGCTATTAAGTTGGTAAAGCCAGTATTTGAGTACAGTTCTAATGCCAGAGCCCAAGATCTAATCACTGTAATATATGATCTTCCACTGTGCTATCCTGTGGTGGTAGCTCTTTTGAAAGTGATTTTATCCTCTCCATTGCCTCCCCCAAACTAGTTTACATTCATATATCTTTTTTAGAGATGGGAAGCTTAAAGATAACAAGATTTAAATTGCCAGATTTTAATCTAAGTGTTTATTTTTTTATTGGGGAATTGATATACTACTTAGGACCTATTTTGAAAATTTGTTCCTTAAGACTTTGTATATTGCATTTTGTTTTGCCTGGAGTTACTCTTTTAAATATAACTACATTTTAATAATAATATGAGCCTATTTTGTAGAAAAGTGAACAATATATAAAAAGTATAATGAAGGAAATAAATACACATAATCCTACCACCCAGCGAGAGAACTTCTGGCTACATTTTACTATATCCTCCAAATGTTTGTTTGTTTTACAATGTTGAGATCATACAGCATGTACAATGTTAGTTTAATTTATCAACTGTGTATTATAAGAAATGAGAGGAGGCCACTTTCTCTAGGCCTCCACTTTTTTTACATGGTAAAAATGGAGTATAAATATACCTTACCCCACTTCCCACTCTACAGATCCATCTCACTTTTTTCAACCCCCAGGTACATATAATTCTGTATTCTGCATTTTTCACTGGTTATATAATATACATAGTTATTTTTTCATGTTATGAAGAGCTTTGAAAACACTTTTTTTTTTTAAGATTTATTTATTTATTTGAGAGAGAGAGTGCACATACAGAGGAAGAGGGAGAGGGAGAAACAGACTCCCCGCCAAGCAGGGAGCCCGACGCAAGGCTCGATCCCAGGACCCTGGGATCATGACCTGAGCCGAAGGCAGGCACCCAACTAACTGAGCCACCCAGGCACCCCTAAAAACACTAATGGTTGTATAGCATTCCATATTTATAGGTATACTATGACTTAACTGATGCATTTCTCTATTATTGGATGTTTACACTGGTAGCAGCATATTTTTTTCAGAGATATGTAGTCCAGTAATAGGGAGCAGTCCAGGTGTTAAAGCTTAGTGCTATACTTCTACAAGTACTTCCTGCTGGTACTACATATGTGGAAAGTCATTCCACTTGTTTATAAAGAGGTTCCCTGTGGGGGCACCTGGGTGGCTCAGTCGTTAAGCGTCTGCCTTCGGCTCAGGTCATGATCCCAGGGTCCTGGGATCGAGCCCCACATCGGGCTCTCTGCTCAGCCGGGAGCCTGCTTCTCCCCCTCCCACTCCCCCTGCTTGTGTTCCCTCTCTAGCTGTCTCTCTCTCTGTCAAATAAATAAAATAAAATCTTTAAAAAAAAAAAAAAAGAGGTTCCCTGTGCAATCTTATAGAATTTGTATTTCCAGAGCTATAAATTACAATGGTAGAAAATGGGGCAGTTTAGGCCAGAGAGGGAATATTAGTTCTTCCTTTTATTTGCATAGTATTTTATGATTTTCAGTGAACTTTCATAGCTTATGTTATTTAGCTTATTCTTCTCAATTCTGTGACATAGGAAGTATTAATCTCTTTTTATAATTGAGAAAATAATGTTTAGTTAACTCCAAAACAGAATTCTTTGTAATGGACAATAGTTGCTTGTGAACACGGTTCAATACTGACTCTCCTGTAATAGAGGATTTTCAGTTGTTTTGTTTGTTTAGTCAATAGAACAATGAAAATATTACCCTAAAGTTAGATCCACTCAGTGCTGAAATGTAATGCTTTTCATTATTTTAACAACTGTCAAATTGCCCAGTCTGACTTTTTTTTTTTTACTTTTACAAGTGGTTAGAACTATCCTTTAGATATAAATTATAGAGAAAACAGGTTATTTTCTCAAAGTAGTGATCTATTCTGGAGAATGTTCCATGTGCACTTGAAAAGAATATGTATTCTGCTTTAGGATGAAATGTTCTGAATATATCTGTTAAGTCCATCTGGTCCAGTGTGTTATTCAAGGCCATTGTTTCCTTGTTGATTTTCTTTTTTAAGATTTTTTATTTATTTATTTGAGAGAGAGAGAATGAGAGAGAGAGCACATGAGAGGGGGGAGGGTCAGAGGGAGAAGCAGACCCCCTGCTGAGCAAGGAGCCTGATATGGGACTCGATCCTGGGACTCGATCCTGGGACTCCAGGATCATGACCTGAGCCGAAGGCAGTCGCTTAACCAACTGAGCCACCCAGGCGCCCCTCCTTGTTGATTTTCTGCTTAGATGATCTGTCCATTGCTGTAAGTGGGATATTAAAGTCCCCTACTGTTTTTGTATTATTATCAGTAAGTTTTTCTTTCTTTCTTTCTTTCTTTCTTTCTTTCTTTTTTTGAGAGAGAGAGCATGTGGCAAGGAGGGGCAGAGGGAAAGGAGAGAGAGAATCTTAAGCTGGGCATGGAGCCTGTTGCAGGGCTTGATCTCATGACCCTGGGATAATGACCTGAGCTGAAATCAAGAGTAGGACCCCTTACCGCCTGAACCACCCAGGCATCCCATCAATGATTTACTTTATGTCTATTATTAATTGATTTATATATTTGAGTGCTCCCAAGTTGGGGGCATAAATATTTACAATTGTTAGATCTTCTTAATGGATAGACCCCTTAATTATAATGCCCTTCTTCATCTCTTATTATAATCTTTGGTTTAAAATCTAGTTTGTCTAATATAGGTATGGCTATTCTGGCTTTCTTTTGATGTCCATTAGCATGATAGAGAGTTCTCCATCCCCTCACTTTGAATCTACAGGTGTCTTTAGATCTAAAATGAGTCTCTTGTAGGCAGCATATAGATGGATCTTGTTTTTTATTTCATTCTGTTACCCTGTGTCTTTTGATCGGAGCCTTTAGTCCATTTACATTCAGAGTGATTATTGAAAGATATGAATTTAGTGTCATTGTGTTACCTGTAGAGTTGGCGTTTCTGGTGATGTTCTCTAGTCCTTTCTAGTCTTTGTTGCTTTTGGTCTTTTTTTTTTTTTCCCTCCACTCAAAGAGCCCCCCCTTAAAATTTGTTGCAGGGCTGGTTTAGTGGTCATGGACTTCTTTAGTTTTTGTTTTTCTGGGAAGCTCTTTATCTCTCCTTCTATTCTGAATGACAGCCTTGCTGGATAAAGAATTCGTGGCTGCATATTTTTCCAATTCAGCATGTTGAATATTTCCTTCCACTCCTTTCTGTACTGCCAAGTTTTGGTGGACAGATCTGCTGTGAACCTGATTGTTTTCCCTTATAGGTTAAGTACTTTTTTCCCCTTGCTGCTTTCAGGATTCTTTCCTTGGATGTGAATTTGAGTATGACATGCCGTAACATTGGTTGGCTTTTGTTGAATTTAATGGGAGTTCTCTGTGTTTCTGGGATTTTGATGTCTGTGTCCTTCCCCAGATTAGGAAAGTTTTCAGCTATAATTTGTTTGAATAAATCTTCTGCCCCTTCTTCTCTCTCTTCATTTTCTGGGACTCCTGTGATATGAGCATTAATTATGTTTTAATAAGTCACTGAGTTCCCTAGGTCTACCTTTGTGGTCCATTACCTTTCTTTCCCTCTTCTTTCAGCTTCATTATTTTACATAATGCTATCTTCTGTATCATTGATTCACTCCTCTGATTTGTCCATTCTCATTTTTATGGCCTCCATTTGTGTTTGCATCTCACTTATAGCATTTTTAATTTCTGCCTGACTAGATTTTGGTTCTTTTATCTCTGCAGTAAGGGATTCTCTAGTGTCTTCTATGCTTTTTTCAAGTCCAGCTAATATCTTTATAATCGTTGTTTTAAATTCTAGTTCAGACATCTTATATCCTGTGAGTTCTACTTTCCATTCTTTCTTTTCGGGTGAATTTCTCTGTCTCGTCATTTTGTTCAGAAAAGAAGAAGAAAAAAAAAACTAGAATTGGGTGTGTTTTTGTCTGCTTGTTAAAAGAATCTAGATCCTAAAATACAATATATATATGAAAATAAACAAAAGATAAAATATATATAAAAATAAAAATGAAAAAGTTAATAAAAATTTTAAAAAAGGAAATGAAAAAATAAGAAAATAAATTTAAAATAATAATAAAGAATAAGAGCAAAAAGGAAGCTATACCTTGTTTCCCCTAGAGCTGAAGCTTTGTGGCACTCTGTGTTCAGTAGACTTGGTGCCAGGGAGTTGTTTGTGCTGATCTTCTGGAGGAGGGGCCTGCTGCGCTGATTTATCAGGCTCACTTGTTTCAGTGGAAATGCGCTTCCAGGGCCAGGGCCGTGGGACTAGGTGTAAGCAGTTCTGGCCTCCACTGGAGGCGCTGTTTTGCTCCATGAAGGCTTTCCGCGCTGATGGGCAAGATGAATATGGCTGTGCCCTGCTCTCTAGCCCCTGAGCTGAAAATTTGCTACCCCCACTCTTAAGTGAGCCCTCACAGAAGAGCAATTAATCACCGTTGTTATGACCCAAGTTTCCATCTGAGTCCTGCCTGTGTTCGAGCTTTTTTATCACAGGCACCCAACTAAGTTTCCAAACTCCAAATTTTAGGGAATCCCATGGCGTGGACCACACTGTTCCTCCAGGGGAGGATCTTGCCACACTTTAGCCATTTGCCGCTGGTCCCAGGAAAGCTGTTGTATGACAATGCAGTAGTTCACGGTTTATGGCAACACAGAACAGAAAACCGGCACAAGACCCGCTGGTCCCAGCCAGCTTTCCTGCTCCTATGCCTGAGAACAGTGCAGCATGACGGCGCCACCGATCTTCTTGGATCCCCCAAGGACCCAGGTATCCTCAGACCACACTGTCACTCCTGGGATTCTGCCCCGCTACCCCACCTGAGCACCTTTAAGCCAGGCACATCCCCCACTATAACAGACTTCTAAAAGTCCAGATTTTGTGCTTCGCTGCTTATAATACTTTGCAGTAGCGCCCTCAGCAGGCTCCCTCCCCACCACCATATCCAGTTATATCTCCCTCAAGACTTCTCTCCACACCTCCTACCTCCTAAAAGGTGATCGCTTTTCTACTTGCAGACTTGCAATTTTTGTTCTCTCTGATCTCACGATTGATTTCTTGGTTGTTCTGGATAATATGATAACTATCTAGCTGTGCTCAAGGGACAAGACAAGCTTAGGGTCCCCCTACTCCTCTGCCATCTTAACTCCTCCCCTGTAGTCACAGTTTTTGGTTTTTTTTAATTGGTTAGTATTTTTGTCGAGAAAACACTAGGTCTGTGGTTTGACAATCTATTTTCCAAATACAGACTTTATTTAGGAATTCTTCACTAGAATATGTATGTTGCTCCTTGGGTTCCTTCACGTTTATTGGTATGAATGAAAGCGTGGAGAAGCTTTCTGGTTTGCTCTTAGTTCTTCAAAGTCAATTTATATTCCCCAGGAGTGGGAAAGCACTCAAAGGAGGTCTCACATATAATCGATGGTTTGGGCACAGCAGGCATCAAAATTGATGTTGTTCACCTGAAGACAGAACTGCCTGAAAACCAGTTGGACTGAAAAAAAACAGACCAGAAAAAAATGAATGTGTTTACACATACACATATTGCAGTTATGGCAGCCAGTTAGTTAATCCTTAGTGAAAGAAAGCTCATCTGAGTGGTTATCCCCATTTTTATATTTTCATATAAAGAGAAATTATTTAGTGCTTATATTTTGCAGCCTCGGTGCAAATTTAAACTAATGAGATACCAGTTCGTACCCACTAAGATGGCTGTAATCAAAAAGACAAATAATATCAAATATTGTTGATAATGTAGAGAAACTGGAGAGAATGTAAAACATTGCTTGTGAAAAGGTAGAATGCACACTTTGGAAAACAGTTCGACGATTTTTTAAAAAGTTAAACATGAATTTGCTATGTGACTCAGCAATTCCACTCCTGGAGATGTTTAACTCAAGAGGAATGAAATGTATGTGTACAAAGACTTGTACACAAATATTCATAACAGCATTATTCACAATAACCAAAAAGTGGAACCAATTCAAATATCCATCAGGTAGTAAATTGGTAAACAAGATGTGGTATACCCATCTAATGAGATAGTCTTCAGCAATTAAAAGGAATGCACTGTTGATACATGTTACAACATAAATGTGACATAATGCTAGGTTAAAGAAGCTAGACACAAAAGACTATATTGTATGATTCCATTTGTATGAAATGCCTTGATGGGCAAAATGTCCAGAAATCTTGCTAGGGATAGGAACAGGGAATGTTTGCTAACTTATCTCAGCATTAATTGGCTTTCTTCCCTTTCAAACAAACAAACAAACAAAAATTAGGTAGGGGGAGGCTCTTTCCTCCTTTAGGGCCTTTACCTGTGCTATTCTCTAATACCTAAGAAGCTGGAAAGTTCTAACTTTCCTTTACCTGGCTAATATATACCAATACTTCAGGTGTCAGCTTAAATGTTGTATCTTCAGAGCAACTGTATCCTAACCTCACAGTTTAAATCAAGACTCCTTGTGATACTTTCTTTAAGCACCTCATGCTGTCTTTTCATATTATTTATCACAATTGTTAGTCATTCATTTATTCAGCGAGCATAGGTGAACCACCTCGTATATGCCAGGAACTCTTCTAGTCCTGAGCTACAGGAGAAAACAAAACATGGAGTACATTGTAGTGGAGAGAGATAGATAATGAACAAATTAGTAAGTACAGAATATATGAAAAGGTGATAAGTGGTAGGGAGAAAGGTAGAACATGATGAAAGATAGCTTGGGGGAGGGATGTTTTTTATATAGTGTCTTCAGAAAAGGTCTGTCTAGGGGTGCCTGGGTGGCTCAGTCGGTTAAGCGTCTGCCTTCGGCTCAGGTCATGATCCCAGGGTCCTGGGATCAAGTCCCGCATCGGGCTCCTTGCTCAGCAGGGAGCCTGCTTCTCCCACTCCCTCTGCTGCTCCCCCTGCTTGTGCTCTCTCATTCTCTCTCTCTGACAATTAAATAAATAAAATCTTTAAAAAAAAATAAAGAAGAGACTCTTAATCTTAGGACACAAACTGAGAGTTGTTGGATGGGGGTGGCGTAGAGTGATGGGGTAACTGGATGATGGACATTGGGGAGGGTATGTGTTATAATGAGCACTGGGTGTTACATAAGACTGACGAATCACAGACCGGTACCCCTGAAACAAATAATACATTATATGTTAATTAATTGAATTTAAATTTTTTTAAAAAAAGAAAAGGTCTGTCTATAATAAGATGACATCTGAGCAGAGTTTTGAATGAAGAATATACATATCTTTCAAAGTTAATATTTTCTTGATTTTCTTGATAAATCCCATTCCTGTAAATCCGTATTCTTAAAATTTGTATTGATTGATATTGTATCTTTTTGATAATTCTTCAAAATAAGAGATATAGAACATGCAAATAGTATAATTACATCTCTTGCCAACTAATGTATATGAATTTGTATTACACAGCATCTTATCACTGCAAACACTTTGGCAAGTTAAAATATATTAGCATTTTCTCCGGAATGTCAGAATCATTTTACATTATAACCAAATTCTATCCAGATCTCTGAACATATGAAAAAAAGCAAAACGATAGTAATTTCTTTTGAAGAAATGACAGAGAGTAAGAGCGTAATTTACTAAAACTAGAAAAATTAAACTTTCAGACATAATGAAATTGAGACAGTCTTAAACATTGTACAAAGGCACAATTCTGACTGTTCTTCCCCTTTTCCTAGATTAACAGTCTATTTGTTTTGACGTTTATCTTTTATATCTGTAGAGAGCTGTATGTTACCTATTGAGAGTTATTTTTTTATTGGTAAGGACAGTCTTGTATATCTACAGAGATAGAATAGCACTTTTATAACCTTCCCCTGTCTTCCCACCAATTCTTTCTTTCTTTTTCAGCAGTACCTTAAAGTAATAGGGTCAAAACCTGGGTAAATTTCTGAAATAGACAAGAAAAGCTAGTTAGTAGAAATTATTGTGAATCAGAAATCTGGTCTGTTTTGTCCTAGAAATTCATTTCTTTTCTTCTCAATTTTAATATATGAAGTCCTCAGTAATGGGTTATCAATCAGGTTCTTTCTGAAAGAAACATATCTAGGGAAAGAGGTTAAAAATGGAGAGTGCTGGGGCGCCTGGGTGGCTCAGTCAGTTAAGCATCTGCCTTCGGCTCAGGTCAGATCAAGTCCCACATCAGGCTCCCTGCTCACTAGGGAGTCTGCTTCTCCCTCTCCCGCTGCTTGTCACCCTGCTTGTGCTCTCTCTGTCTCTCTCTCTCAAATAAACAAAATTTTTTTAAAAAATGGAGTGCTATTCTTTTCATTATTTAATATGTAGAAGGTAACTGACTAAAGAAAAAAAGAAAAAATTAAGTAGAAGAAACTTATTCACAAAAAGAAAAACTCACGGAAGATATCAGCATCATATGGCATTTTAATTTTTCAATTTATTTTGTATCTACTAATTATAATAGATTTTAAAAATCCATTGGATTAATAAGATCATTCTGGGTACAGCTGTCAGAATATCTTTGAGCGTTTTTTAAATACAGTATATGGATTCCTAGGCCTCACTCCAGGCCAGAAGAATCAGGACAAACCTAGTGGTTGTTATTTAATGAACCAATACCAAGCCATAGATTGGCATTTTTGAACCATTGCTCTAAAACCATTCATTTTGTAGCTAATAATATGAGATGGCCTATTATATATTTTACAAATGAAGCTGGCTTTAATGCTTACAAAAGTATTTGACAACTTTGAGATTATTCAAAAGATTGCTTGGTAGACTGTGAAAATCCAAATGTTAAAGCAATGTCTCCATCCTTTGAATAAGATGTGTGAGGAAAAACACTTATGTGTTCTGGATTGTTTTTTTAAATCAGTCTCATCATTTTAAACCTCTTCTCAACTGAATTATAGCACCATGAATGTGGAAACCATATGTTTCATGCTTCTTTGTAATCTCAGTGCTTTCACGGTACCTTACTCAGAATAGTCACTTCTAATATCTGATGATAATATTTTTCCACTAATGATGTCTCTACACTGAACTAATGAGTCTTTTACCTGTAATACTTTGTGATAAACAACACAGACTTGTTAGGGCGGTCATGTTTGTGATATTGCCAGTAGCTGTAAAATGACTTATTTAACTGATCCATCTCACCCTTAACATTGGCCTTATTACTGACAGATTTTGAGCCAATGGCTATCAGATACAGTCTAGAAATCTTGATTACCCCTCATTTTCTCTTCCTTTTTAAAATTACAGATCCTGCTTTCAAGCTTTCAGTGTTTTTATTCAGAAGAATGTTTTCCTTAGCAAAAGTCAAGGAAGGGTAACTGTTTAGCAGCTTCAAGTTCATCTTTCACATGTATTTGCTCAGTGTTCACCTCCGGAACCAGGCAGAATTCCCACAGCATGAAAAACTACAAGGGGAAGAAAATATTAGAAATCATACAAAGAGGGGGTGCCTGGGTGGCTCAGCTGGTTAAGCATCTGCCTTCAACTCAGGTCATGATCCCAGGGTCCTGGGATCGAGCCCCACGTCAGGCTCCCTGCTCAGCGGGGAGTCTGCTTCTCCCTCTCCCTCTGCTACCCACCCCCCTGCACTCGTGCTCTCTCTCTGTCTCAATCTCCCTATCTCTATCTCAAATAAATAAATAAAATCTTTTTAAAAAATCATACAAAGAGGAAATGAGGTTTTTTCCCCCTAAGAATTAAAGTTCTCCATCTGTTAGTATATCTGAATGTAGTAAAATCTAGCTATAACTTACAGAAATCTATATTACTTTAGTCCCCCCATGTCCACAGTTTCAGTTACCCATGGTCAACCATGGTCCAGAATCAGATACCCTCCTAACAGAGCATAGCCTAGCACTACGTCACAGTGGGTCACATTATCACAAGAAAAGGGACAAGTACAGTATAATAAGATACTTTAAGAGAGACAAGGAGAAGCCCCATTCACATATCTTTTATTATAGTGTATTATTATAATTGTTCTATTTTATTACCAGTTATTATTGTTAATCTCTTACTGTGCCTAATTTATAAATTAACCGTATATATGTGTATGTAGGAATAAACATTGTATATATAGAGTTTGGTACTATCTACAATTTCAGCCATCCACTGGAGATCTTGGAACATATCCCCTCTGCAAATAAGGGGGTGGGGGCGGCAGGACTACTATTTTTAGAAGTTTTGTAACCAATTATTTTGGAAGAAAAGAGGTAGATAATAAATTAATATAAATTATTTTGGATTTCTTTTAAAGAATGAAAAGCCCTAAAGTTGAGAGGTCAACCAGTTGTAAATATCAAAAAGTGTTTTATTCTTTCTTTAGATTTATTCATTTAGCCTTTAATTAGCCCGGTCATTTAATTAATCTACAATTTAATGTATTTAAAGTCAAAAAGATATTTATATTTATCTGAGGAAATACTTAGAGAAAAAAGTTATACATTGGACTTGAAAGTCCTCTAAATGAGAAAATTGGTTTTTTTCTGATTTTTATATTATAGTCTCTTAGAAATTAGGCAAATTATAAAGACCATGGCCTGCTTATCAGTAAATGACATTTGGGCGTAACTGCGCTGTACTAAAACTAGATTCAGTTGTGCATTTTACATGAATTTGTCTATGAACTGTTTTACCTTGAAAGGTGACTATCAGAAAAATATAAATGCAAATGTATTGGTTTGGGTTTTTTTCTTTTTTTTTAGAAGAATGCCACCTTAATACCACTTCCACTACAAAATTAAATTTTTTTATGCACTTTTCTAAACTCCCTTGGGTTATATTTATAGTCTGTGGCTGATTACAGAGCCTTATCATTAGGCCTTAAACATCATTTAATTCATTATCATGAAGTGCATATCCAGGGGTATTGTAACCCACATAATCTAGAGCATTATCATCACAGGTATATTTACACAGGAACTCTGTGCATCTCTGGGGATACAGACCAGAGACCTCTGAAACTGCTAATTTAGATCCAATTCAACAGAATTAAGATTTCCAAACAAAATTTAGAAGGAAGGACAGCTCTGAGCTTTTAGAAAAGCCTGCAGAAACAGAAAACCACCTTGCTATTTGAAGGAGGTATTTGAGCTTTATTCTTATAGGCTGGTCTGTGGGCTGCCAGCAAGCAGCATCATTTATATGGCCCCTCTGACTCAGCCCCAGAGAAAGTTTTCACAGTTTCCTTGTGAAAGATCATCATAGATTGCTTTTGGTTTAACATATGTCTAAGCCATGTTAAGTGTCAGATAAAACCCTCTTATTGGTCTTCTTGGTACCCTCCCTCATTCACTCCCTAATCCCCATCAAAGTAGAATCAGTGATCCTCCTCTGTGTATCCAGGTCACTCTGTACCACTCTGTTCACATAGCAAAGTACTAAAAGACAAATCATAAGCACTCATTAGAAACTTGCTTGTTGAATAAATAAACTTTAATGATTTTCTAGTTCAGCCCCCCCACCCATCTCACACATTGGGAAATTGAGTTACAAATGGTTATTTATCCAAATCACACTAGAGAACAAACTAGATCTCATGATTAGGAAAGGTCTGTGAGTTTGGAATTTCGGTTGGTCAACAGCATTGGAGTTTGTTTCTCTTCACTGTAACAACTGCAGTGAAGTTGCCAGTCCCTAAAGGAGGTTGAGTAAAGCAGCCCACAGAACTGCTTTGTCACACACAAAAGACAGGAGTCAAGCAATCGTAATTTAAAGAAACTAATTGAGATTATTTTAAATGTGAATCTGTATACAAACAAATATTGGAAGCTTCTTGAAAGTATGAATGTGTCCTGTTTTTCTTTTCTGTATTCCTTTCCATTTTATAATTGGATCAACTCCCCTGCTTTTTTAAATTTAAATAATAGTAATAATAATGTCTGCTCTACTAGACTGTGAGCTACAAGGCAGCAGAGACCATGTGTGTGCTGACTTTGGTATGCCCAGCACCCAGCACAGGGCAGTTAATAAAATAATTAAAAATGATGACTCCCCAAGGAATTCTAAAAAAATCAGGGAGTAAAGAAATCATTTTTAAATATGACATTGAACTTATCAATATAGAAAGTCAACTTAATAAAATACTTTAGTGTTATATTTCCTACTTACTGTTTGAATATGCTTGTCTATTTTTGTTCTCAGTTTTCTTTTTCAGTAGTGAACTAGCAAGTTAGTGTGATAAAATTCACCTTTATGAAGACAAAGCTACCAGTCAGTAAAGAAAAAAACAAATAGATGAATATAGTTGCTGAGGATCTCATCCAAAAAATAAATTAAAACAAAAGATTTAAAACTATAAATTCAAAATGTATTTGCATGTCTGAGTATTTTCATATAATTAGTAAGCCTACTAGTCTTTTATGTTTTACCTAAGTAACATAAGTCTTAATCCAGCAAATATTATTCTTTAACTGAATTTTTTATGTAACATTTATAATCAAATCCATGATGCTATAAAGAAATTGAGTTTTTTAACTTCTAGTTTTCCGTTAATTCTTCTTCTCTTATCTGGCATTAAGAAGCAGCAGTTCTCCTAAAACAGCTCTTGGATTTTTCAACAGATGGAAGTTTATCTTAGATCAAAACAAAGCTTCTGTTTCAGTGTAGTTTTGCCTAAAGGCAGGCGAATAGACTAGAAGACTCCTTAAAGTCCCCTCCATATCCTCCTTATATGTTGTTGCCAAGTTTCACTAAATAGATGGACCCTATAATACCCATAAAAGAAGATAGAAATTACGTACTTTTCTCATCAACTTTCATGCTTTGTAAAGTCATTTCACCTTTATTATTAAAAAGTTGGGCCTCAGAATTATAGTAAACAAATGTAATACTTTAAATAAAATTATTGTTTCTCAGCCCATTGGAAAAAAGTTCTTATTTCTCCACTTTACAGTTATAGTATCCCTACGTTATTTTTATTGTAATTGTATTGCCAAATCAGGTGTGAGATTCGATGTTGGATGTTACATGTAATCTGCACAGAAATCAAATTATTTAACCTCTAAGCCCACAATACCCCCTCCTGCTGGTTTGCTGTTAAATATTCAGTATTTTCTTGTCATGAATACAAATGGAGGACAAATTAGAATCTACAGACAGCTGACCTGAGCTTCAGATTAGAGACTGGGGGGCTTGTGCTGTTTTAAATGTTTTAATTATCATAGTCCCAGTAGCCATTTGAAGGACACACATAAAATCATTTTTCAACAAAAGAAAAAGAAAAAGCTTCATCTTCCTTTTTCTTCTTAATGTGAATGTTTGAGTGTGATTACATTTGCACTTCCATTGGAACTATGCTAATTTGCTGCATGAAATTAGGTCTATTAGTAGTAATAATTTTTAAACCGCTAAACATTTACAGTAGTATTTTCTGTTGGTGTGTGTTTTCCTTGTAGGAAAGATGATGTATATTCCTCATTTTATTTCATAAGCTATAGATATGTGTTTACTTGTAAATCCTAATTTAGACAACAGGTCTGATTGTTCACATTCAGTGTGGCGAAAATATATGGGAATAATGGACTAATTTAGATGTGATAGCATGTATTTGCATCAGCAAAATGTAGAGAACCCAAATAAAATGAGCTAGAAAGATCATTCTGGGAATGAAAAATATTGAATGCTTCATAGTTTGAGATTTATTCTTATATGTTGCTGCTCAACTGAAAACTTAATAGAGTTGAAAGGGTCTGAGTAATTAATAACTAGAATGTTGTATTGGCTAATGAAATAAAAAAATAAAAATTTTTATCGGCATTTACAAACCAAGGAGATAAACTTTTAATTTTAATTTAATTTAATCTTTAAAAAGACAAATTTAAGGGTTTTTAAAAGTAACTTTCATTAATATTCATTTTCAAGAATATATTATTCTGATGCCTACAGTCTTGAATTTGCATTTTTTGTTTCTTGTATAAGTTTGTGTAACATCGATTTGATTAGTTATGCCTGACTAGTAAGCAGTGAAACATTTTTATATACTCTTGGGAAATAAATTTGGCAGAAAATCAGCATGAGTAGATTTAATTATCACTCTGAGACCTTTTCCTTTTCTAGCTTAGTGATCCTGAAACTCCATGTGTCTCACTGAAATCTGTGTGGACGCTAAGCTTCGCTTCCCAATTTGTTCCTCCACGCAATGATAAGCCAAGCAATTACTGGTTTATTGATTTTTCATCATGGCAAATTTAAAGTTGATTTTTTCCTGAAAAGGCAGGGGTGATTAAGTGTTTCCCCTCGGTTTAGTACAAGAGAGCTATGTGGCAGAATCTAATATCCTGAGGTCAACCTTGGCAGGCAGATAATACGGTGTCTTGGCCACGTGTTAAAGAGAGAAATCAGGGCTACAAATGTGATAGGATATATGTGGAGACAGTTTAATTTGCTCCATTTATATGAACAAGTCATGTGGCACATGCTTGGAAAACATCATTTTGAATGGGCTTAGAAGTGAGGCCCACGTGGGCAGAAAGAATGAGGGAGTACAAACAAGAAAGATATTATTAGTTATTAAGGGAATTCCACTATCATTTTTAAATGAAAATAAGTAAACCATTGGTATCTAAGATGTTCAAAACATAGAGGGAAATCCACACATGCCATTATGAAGATTTGCTGCTATGTAAAATGTAAAAATAAATCACCTGTCCTGTAAGCAAATTATGATTAAGCTGTGCATACTAGTTTAAAAAATATATACATTCTAATCTCTTCAGGCAGTCCTCTAGCAGCGGTTTATTTTTGTGCTTTTCAAAGGTAGAAATTTTTTAATCAAATACTCAATTCTTGATTCTAAAATAATTTATTAAATGCTTTGATCAGTATTTGGAAATAATACTATTTCATAGAAGTTACTAATTACTAGTTGTAAATAGGAGTAGAGATAAATGGACATTATTGTGGGAAGCTTTAAATCTCAGAATAGTAAGAAGGCTCATCAATAATTTGATTGAATACTCACTATAATTCTTGTATAAAATGGAAGTGTTCTGTTTTTAGCTTTTCCAGTTATAGCAAGCAAATATATTTGCTAGAATATAAAATAGAAGATGCAATTTTCTATGTGATTGTTTTTCTTAATCTATTATATGAAAGCTAAATATTTTACTGAAACGTTGAACAAATTTAACCCAGTCCTAAATCTGCAGAGCCTATTTTTCAACTGGTTTTATTATTTTTCAGTATGATTTCTCAATATTTACTCATTAGCAATCCACATTATTAAATGTTTATCAATATGATTCAGAAAGATTCTAATTGTTTTCCCCTGGTAACCTAAGAATGAAGATTGTAGGCTGCTTTATGTATTTTGTTTACTAAAAAGTCCCCTTGGTTGTATCATCAATCATTACCTGACGTTAATTGTAGATTGTACTTTTGGTGAATAAGTGAAATAATGCCACATTTTTAATATCCAAATATTTGTATTTCTTCAAAAAGATAAACATTTAAATCCCTTTGAAACAGTGGTGCTAAAAGCAAATGTTTTATTATGTACGTTAAGCCAAGCTTAGTTCTGATTCCAATATATCTTTTTAAATCTTGCACAAAGGATATAATATAAATATATTAATAGCATTAATAGCATCTGTTCTCTCACTAAGCACCAAAGCAATGTACAGCCCCAGAGTTCTGCCTCTGATCAAGTACTTTCCTATGAATTAAAACCCATGTGGCTAGAATTAGATTGCACTTTCCATTCAGGAACCCCTTTTCTACTTCATCAGTGGATGAGCTCTGAAGTGTTGCGGTTTTTATTTTTTCTCACATCTAACAGTAACTATGTGGCTACTTTTTGAAATTGGTGAATCTGCCACCTCAAAGTTATATTTTGAAAGATCTGTGAATTATTTTTAGTCATGTGGCAGATTTACATGAGCTTATTTTCCAATATAGGTTGACTCCTAAATTACACGACTATGATTTTCACTGACCTGAAGTTATTTAAAGACATTTCCCCTGAAACAATAAAAATTGCAGGAAAAAAATTCTACCTTTAATTAAAAAAAGTTTTCTACCTGGGTTGATGTGATGTTCACATGTATGTGAAATACCCATACAGTACTTAAAAGAACATGATTAGGACATGATTTGAAAGGCTGTTTGTAAGCATCAGAAACAAAATTAATTTTTGTTTCAGCAAGTATGCTTATTTGTTCAGCAGCCATACTAATTATCATTTCTCCAGGTAGTAAACAGTATTGTACCACACACATCCTCATCCCTTCCCCAGAACCATTCCAGATATTTTCAGACTAAGAAAATGGAAATATATTACTCTTCTTTAAATGTTCTTCCCTCTACCGGCCTTCAAGTGTTAGTTTATATAATGACTAAGTCATAATTAACCCTTTACCTGACTTCTAGTGTTGACTGAGCAGCAGTGACCTCTTACAGTTAATGGTTGTTCAAAGGAAGAGGTCAATATGGAAACTGGATCACTGCCTTGCTATTTCATTCATAATCCTTCTGTTAGCAAAACCCCAAATCTCTTCCAAACACCATATTAAATGCTTGGGCTCTGAAGATAAATAAGGCAAGGTTCTTGCTCTAAAAAAGTTTGCAGCCTATTGGGGAGATATGTCATGATATGTATAAAACAAAATAAATAAGTATAAAACAAAGTAGAAATAAGCTCCAGTAAAGAAATACAGGTCGACTGCCTGTGAGAAGGGGGAGATTGCTTGCAGCGGAGAGAATTGGGGGATGCCAGGAGGAAATTGCTTACATTTTTCAAATCTGTCAGTATGAACAAGCCTGGAGTAAACATGTAGGTGGTGGGGGAGGTGAGAGAATGGCTTTTGAGTGCTTTTACCAGTACTCGTACCTAAACATACCTTACCTAACTTCAGCCCCACAACAGCCCTGTAAATTATGTGTTCTCATTTTGTAAGGAAGGAAACTCGACAATTTAAGTGACCTGGAGCAAGTCATTACTTACCCCTAGTAAGTAGTAGAGCTGGAACTTGGAAATTCACATTCTAACTTTATACTCTAACTTTACACTTCATCCTTGGAACTATGTTACAGCCAGGTAGCCTACACAGCAACTGGACCTTGATCTTGACTTCACAGCAACATGCTCTGAGCTATCCCAGTGCTTCCCAAACTGGTGTACATCAGAATCACCTGAGGGTGATTTTTAAGATATTTAGATTCCAAATACCTTATATTTTTTGGAATCTTGAGGGAGTCAGCCCAAGAACCTGTATATATTCTTCAAGTTTCTGAGGTGATTCTGTTTTTTTGGCCAGCACTGCTGCACAGACAACATCTCTATATAATTGAACTACCAGTTTCAACCATAATTTACCACATACTGACAAGAATGAATATATAGTCATGTATTCATATTTAATCATATTTCTTTTGCTAACCAGTCATGATTATTTAAATATTTAATGGTATAATTTTGAAAGTATCAGAACTTCCAATCAAAACTTGCAGAATGGGTGTCAGTAACTTGCAAGAAAACCCTGCAGGCAGTAGTGGAGCACCCTTTTAAGAAAGACTGCTTCAGGGCGCCTGGGTGGCTCAGTTGGTTAAGCGACTGCCTTCGGCTCAGGTCATGATCCTGGAGTCCCTGGATCGAGTCCCACATCGGGCTCCCTACTCGGCGGGGGGTCTGCTTCTCCCTCTGCCCCTCCCCCCTCTCATGTACTCGCTCTCTCTCATTCTCTCTCTCAAATAAATAAATAAAATCTTTAAAAAAAAAAAGAAAGAAAGACTGCTTCACAGATACTCCTAATGGCAAAGAACATTACTGTGAGCAGAAACATAGACACCAACAACCCTGAGTTGAAAGATTCAGAAAAATTATATTTTGAATGTGAGAAAGTTTTAGGAATACCGTAGTCAGTCTTTTTATATACATACAAGAGTGATACATAATTTTTTAAACTCTGTTTCCAATCTAAAAGAGCTCTTTCGATAGTTAAAAAAAAAATTCTAAGTGATAAGAAAGCATTGTGCCATGGTTTGACAGCTTTTTCTTTCTTACTGATATGTGAAAGAATTGTGTATTACAATCAGTGGCACCTTAGGTTTGATGAAATATTAGCATCTATGTTATATTATTTTTGTTGTACTATTTTATCATTTAATTTCTCTGTTGTGACCTGCCATGTTCAGCTCAGATAAACAATTCTTTGTGATGATGACTGACCAGAGTATGTTTCTCAACCAATGCTGAGAATATTGGAAATTTTAGACATTAAAGAGGAGGTATTTAGATATTAGAGTATATCAAGATGTTATTAGAAACGCTAGCAAAGTGTCCATTATAAAATTCAAATTCCCTGATAGTTTTTTGTTTGTTTTAATTTTATTTATTTGAGAGAAAGAGAGAGAGCATGCAAGAGAGAGAGAGAGCATCCCAGTGGGGATGGACAGAGGAGAGGGAGAAGCAGGCTCCCCACCGAGCAGGGAGCTGGATGCAGGGCTTGATCCCAGGATCCTGGGATCATGATCTGAGCCCAAGGCAGATGCTTAACCAACTGAGCCACTCAGACGCCCCTCCCTGGTAGTTTTTAAAATAAAATTTTGATTTGACAGGTGAAAGAGGCCATTCCCACATTAACCTCTACAGTTAAATGAGTAGCTTATTTCTAACTAAGTTAAGCCAGGAGATGAGTCTCTTTGTTTAACACTTCTTAAAGTAAAAGTTAACATCCTGCCTTTATCTAATTGCTATCAAAGACATTAGCCTATTTGGCTCTAGCGTGATTCAATTGCATGAGGTCATGCAGCCTAGCTGTAATAACTTAAAGTGCTTCACTCGGTGATAAGAAAATATATTAAAATGCTCTCAGGTTCATTAGTTATTGCCTAAGGTCATGCTTTATGGTCAGTCCATTTACCAAAGTTTGTTGTTAATAGCACTGACCTGAACTCACATTTTTAAGTCTTTCGATATAAGAAACATATTAAGTTTTAAGAAATTATGTTTGTATTTTAATCCACTTAAAGTTGTTTATTTTCACTTTTCCCACTTGGTAGAAGAGTTGGAAATATATTTAATGATACCCTGTCACTAAAGTATACATAAAAGATTTTTTCTTCAGCCTTGATTTTGAAGACAAATTTTAAAACCTTTAACAAAAAAATTCTGCTATATAAATGGGAAGGCTTTGATTTAATTTCATTTTTACTTTGATTTCAAATCCTTCTCTATACTTTCATAAATAACCAAATGAGAGTGGGTCCCTCCAAGTCCACCCTTTGTATCCTTTATGAGCATGTGTTGCTTCATTAGGCTGGCTCAACCACCTGGTGTGGAATCTTTGGTCTCAAGAGACTCTGTCAACATCTGGCATTAGCTATGATCTTTTTATGTATGCTTACTCTTTCTATTGACATTTTAAAAAGAAAGAATGTGGGACAAATTAAGAAATTATATATAGGACAATATAAAATAAAGCTATAATGGATCTGATATGCTATATTTTACATTACAGTAGATAGAAGAAACAAACCAGTAAACAGAAGATTAATAAGTGTATCAAATTAATTTATTTTAGAGCTTAGTGTGATATATATGATATAAAAGATACACTTGGAATATTGTTGGTGGAGTTATTAATCTAGGGCAAAATCTAATCATCCTTAAAAAGAAGTGATGTATTTCAATCTGCTATTAAACTTTAGTTGTACCTTTTTAGTATCATTTTTAATAGATTAAAAATATAGGATGATTTGATAGTAAAACAGGAAAAGGGGTTGCTATTTTATTAACTTTCTGAAAGATTATATAGTTGAATTTCTGAACTAGGGAATATTGAGATAATGTGTGAAAGTGAGTGTTTTCTTATCACAGAACAACCAAAGAACATCATCCATTATGACCTGAAAAAAAAGTAAAAGAGGGTATTGGGTAACTATAACTGAACTAGTTACAATGGAAACAAGTATACTATGACTGGTTTTTAATTGAAAATCTATTTCTTTATTACCTTAAAGAATTTTTAAATAAATATAACAAAGAAACAGTATTTTTAGTGTAATTCTTTAAATTATCCTATGTACTTAAAATGAAGCAAAACAGGCACTATGGGCAAAAATAAAAGCAATGTTTGGTATGTTTTTATAGATGTAGTCATTCCATGTAGTAGTATGTAATATTTTTATTAGAAGCAAATTATGAATGAATTATCAAATAAAGTATAGCTGTCATTTGTATCTATTTAATTTAGATAAGGTGAACATTAGACTCCATAACGTGTAGGTTTACTTACGGTATGGGACAATGTTAAGATCATATGTAATAGATCTGTAGGTGAACGGAGAGAAATTTCTTCCTGGAGCTCAGAAGATGGAGACTTACTCTGATCTTAATATGCTGACCTGCTGAGTAATCTTGAATAGTGTTCATATTACACATGCGCAGCTAAGATTGTGAAGATTGTGCAGCTATTAAATGCATTACTTTTATAACTTAATGGGACAAAGATTAACAGCAGCATTGAGCACTAATTTAATATAACAGATTCACTAAGTGTAATTTTAGCAGTTGAAGACAAACCTCTCTAATAACTGGCGGGGGGGAGGAGTGGAGACATCATTTATTATTCTGATACTTAAGCGAGGTCAGTACATTAAACTATATAAAACTTTTGCTTTTCAAATATTATCTTTTCTTCCCTATTTTGAGGTCAACTGAAACTGGTCATTTTATCATGGTTTTCCTGGTTAATGTGATTTATGTAATAGATATCTCATTTCCTGTTGTCAACTAGGAAATAGGCCAGAAGAAAGAACTCTAGAGGAAGTAAAGTAATAGCTATAGCAGTACTTTCACTGAAAACGTCTTTGCTTCATGGAAGACTTTTTTAAAAATTTGACAGAAAAAAATGGGAAATATTCTTAATGTAGGTCCCTACATTAAGTGGATATATAGTGTATAAGATGTATAGTACCTATTTGTGAAAAGATGTAAACTTAAACTGGCTTTCATATTCAGATAATTCAGTCAAATTCTAAATTATTCAGGATTATGGGAGTACCAGGATTTTGTTTTTTGGATTTGTTTTTTGTTTGGCTGTTTGTTTTCCTGAGTAGGTATAGGCTCTTTAGATCCCAAATGATGTAACTGACCTTGTTAAAATTGTGTTGTTTTTAACTAAATGGCAGTTCCTAAAAGTGGACTTAAAATTTTAGATTTGATTAACCATTTGGAGTATATAGCGACTTAATATTATTGGACAAATACTGTCATCTTCAGTTATCAAATTATGTGCTGAAATAGTGAAAATGAAGGTACATCAGTATAGTATTCATGTATGATCACAGCACATATCAACAGTCAAAACCTTCAGTACTTTCAGTACTTTTGACACCGGTAGTATGGGTTTACCTTATATTTTGATATATTGAAGAGAATTTTTCTTATCTCAGTAGCATTTGTTTATAAAGTTTGTTTTAACTTCTGACTTGTATTATTTAATATAAGCCTTTCCTAACAGTGTTAAATAATAAAGACAGTTTTTAAAGTCATAATGTATTGGGCGCCTGGGTGGCTCAGTTGGTTAAGCGACTGCCTTCGGCTCAGGTCATGATCCTGGAGTCCCGGGATTGAGTCCCGCATCGGGCTCCCTGCTCAGCGGGGAGTCTGCTTCTCCCTCTGATCCTCCCCCCTCTCATACTCTCTCTCTCTAGCTCATTCTTTCTCTCAAATAAATAAATAAAATCTTTAAAAAAAAATAAAGTCATAATGTATTTTCAATCAAATAGTACTCTCATTCCAATTGGATAGTTTTGAATAAATCTGCCAAAGCTACTCATAGGCTATTTTCACCACAGAATGCTCTCTAGATAGCTGCAGATGGTGTAGAAAATTGATATAAATGTGTTCTGCTCCAGGACACACTCCAGGAGTAGGCAGTAGGTGGGGATGTTCTTGTTATTCTCCCTTTCTTTTTTTCCTATAAATAAATTGCCAGTGAGTTCTGGGTAAATGACTTCCATTCTCAGATACTTTTCAAGTTAACATTTCATTTCTAAGTGCCATTTTGTCCCTCTCTGTTCCATTAGAAATAAGTGACGTCATAAAACGACAGAGCTGTGAGGAATCTTAAAGATCATATCTAGTTCAGCTGTCTCATTGCTCTCTTACTTTATAACTAAGAATTCATTTTCCCCCATCCCCTCCACTCCCCACCTCAAATAGCACCCCTACCCCCAGCTCACCAGAAATGTGCTGTGGTGAAGAGGAAAAAGCAAAACCAGGTCAAGGGGAGGAAAGTGACTGTGGTTCAGAGAAAGAAGCTCTAAATGTCATCTTGCTTGAAAAAGTAGCCATTTCTATCAGGAAAACTTGCTCTGGGGGGACAGTCCTTACTACAGCAAGAGGTAGAAAGAGGCAGTCTTGTATGTTATGTAAACTAACTCTGTTCAGTGGTTCCTGACCTGACTCTGGGGTTTTAGGATAGCCTATACCTTCATTTATCTTCAACAGAGTCAGGGAATTCTAGGAAGCAGAATGAGGTAGAGTAAGACTTGTTAAATCCCTTATAACAAATGCTACAAGAAGCCCTAATCATCACCTACTGAGTTGACGCAGTAGGTCGCTGTTCACAACTAAGCAATTGCTGAGTGAGTAACTTGCCTTGGAGGCGTGAATAAACTTTTATCCTCTCAACTCGGGAGTAGAAGCTTTTGAAGCAGTTTTAGTCAGGTCCCATATTCATGTTTTGAGGTTTGGACTTTTCATTTGTTTTCTGTTGAGGGGTGAACATGGCAAGAGGAGTCTATGCAGAGAATAAGAAATATTTTTTGTCCTATGCCTTCCTTTTGGAGTTGCTTCAAAAACAACTTGTTCTTTTTTTAAAAGATGCTCCATAGATGAGCCAAACTAGAGAAAATAGATTTTTTGATCCATCCAAAGAAGTTGTATTAGGAAAGATTTGAGGCTAGAATGAAAATTATACTTGAAGTTGTTTTAAAAAGGAGGGGGTGGTTAAAGGTTTAGCATTGAATTCTTGAAATTTTTTATTACTTCAATATTATAATAGTCTCTCCTTTATCTTGAATGCAGTGAAATATTTTGTATTCTCAGGGCTCACTTAGCAAACAGAGGAGCAAGGTAGCCCAATCAGAGCAAAGAAACCTACAATGTGCTAATAATAAGCACCTTGTCCTATTTGTGCTTTCTCATTTAGTTTTGGGTTTTTTTTTTTAAGATTTATTTATTTATTTTAGAGAGCACGTGTGCACAGACCGGGGAAGGGGCAGAGGGAAAGGGAGAGAAAGAATCCTCAGGCAGATTCCCTGCTGAGTGCAGAGCCAGACTTGGGGCTCAATCGCAGACCCTAAGATCATGACCTGAGCCAAAATCAAGAATAGGATGCTCAGGGGCGCCTGGGTGGCTCAGTTCATTAAGCGACTGCCTTCGGCTCAGGTCATGATCCTGGAGTCCCGGGATTGAGTCCCGCATCGGGCTCCCTGCTCGGCAGGGAGCCTGCTTCTCCCTCTGACCCTCCCCCCTCTCATGTGCTCTCTCTCTCTCATTCTCTCTGTCTCAAATAAATAAATAAAATAAAATAAAATAAAATAAAATAAAATAAAATAAAATAAAATAAAATAAAATAAAAGAATAGTATGCTCAATCGACGGAGCCACCCAGGTGCCTTCTCTCTCATTTAGTTTTATGCTCACAAGAATCTGCTAAGGTAGGTAACATTTTACAAGTAAAGAAACTGAGTCTTAGAAAAGTTGAATAATTTTTTGTAGTCACGCGATTAATATGACCAGAGCCAAAATTCAAACTCTTTGTATATCCCAAAGCCTTGATTTTTTTTTTATGTTGTCTCAGTACCCATAAAAAAAAAAAAAAGAATAAACTTGGCTCTAAACAACAGCAGTTTACAAAGTAGAATATCAGTGAATACGTATTAAGTACATAATACCTTATTAAATACAAACAAGTACTTCTAAGATGTTTCCCCTCAAAAAGCTTCTGTTTTTGAAATTTGATTCTGTAGATACTTTTAAAGGTATATACGTAATCTTAATTTATCACATCATATGTACTTCCTTTTCATAAAGCAGTATCTCCACTGTGAATTATTCATGCAACGTTTGGTCCCTGATTATGCACACACTGCCCTCAGTCACTCAGGAAACTCAGGTAATGGAAATGTGTTTTAATGACAGCTTAAATCGGGGGGTCAGTATACTACAGCCGGCCTGCCAAATCCAGCCCACCACCTGATTTTGTAAATAAAGTTGGAACAAAAGCCACACTCATTGTTTGCATATTGTCCCTGGCCGCTTTTGTGCTCTAACAGCAGAATCTATTAGTACAACAGAGACGGAATAGCCTGCAAAGCCTAACATATTTACTGTCTGGCCCTTTATGGGACAAGTTTGCTGACCCCTGGCGTAAATCAATATCATAGTAATTTTAATATCAAAATATAATTATGAAGATAATATAAAATAAAATTATACACATATATGTTATATATGGCATATGTATATGTATCTTCACACACATATATACAAAGTATACATAAAAGAAAAGTTATCTGGGAAGTATCTGTTCTTATGTGGTATCTGTGCCCCTGTTCTCCTTCACCTAATTGCTTTGCCCTGGTTATTAAATATTAGTATTACATTCCTAATAATACATATCTAGGGGATACAATTGAGACTTAAAATGTATTTTATGAATACTTATTCTTCCTATGAATAAGAACTTTGATTATATGTATTTTTCACATTTTTGCATACTTGAGAGTTCGGGTTTCTTTCTTTTTTAAAAAAAAAGATTTTATTTATTTGAGAGACAGAGGTAGTGACAGAGATAGCAAGAGAGAACACAAGCGGGGAAGAGAGGAGAGTTCAGGTTTCCCTTTGAATAGGATAGTCTTACAGTTCTCAGACTTTAATGTGCCTCAAAATCACCTGGAAATTGACAGCACCACTCCCAGTGTGTCTGATTCAGTAGGTCTGGGATGGGGACTAATAATTGCATTTCTAACAAATTTCCAGCTGATGATGATGCTTTGGTCTGGGAACCACACTTTGAGAACCACTGGAATAGACCTTGAAGATGGTAAAAAAAAAAAAAAGGGTAGCTGGGACCCATGAAAGCATTCATTGAGATAGCTTGACTCTTCTGAAAATTTACCATACTTTCCCAAGAGAGGGTCTATGGCATTAAAAGGATTTGATAAGTAGGGATGAAAAAGCAAAATACAAAATAGGATATACTGTAGAAATTTGTAATGGTATAATCAACAGATGTAAGGTAACATGTAGTAAAGAAGTGTTAAGAATGGAAGGACTAGGGACGCCTGGGTGGCTCAGTCGGTTAAGCGGCTGCCTTCGGCCCAGGTCATGATCCCAGAGTCCTGGGATCGAGTCCCATATCGGGCTCCTTGCTCAGTAGGGAACCTGCTTCTCCCTCTCTCTCCCTCTGCTTGTGCTCTGTCAAATAAATAAAATCTTTAAAAAAAAAAGAATGGAAGGACTATATTATTTTTTAATTGAAAGACCTACATTCACATACTGACCTTTCTACTTACTGTTTGTATGACCTTGGCTGTATCACTTAATCACACTGAACTTCAGTTCTTTTTTTTTTTTTAAGATTTATTTATTTATTTGAGGGCGAGAACACAAGCGGGAGGGGCAGAGGAAGAGAGAAACTCAAACAAACTCCATGCTGAGTGTGAATCCTGATGCAAGGCTCGATCTCACGACCCTGAGATCAGGACCTGAGCTGAAACCAAGAGTCAGACGCTTAACTGACTGAACCACCCAGGTGCCCCTGAACTTTGTGTACAAATGAAGAAAACAATGCCCATCTCACAGGAATTTTGTAAGGACTAACTATATGAAAGCACTTTTGTAAAGTTTATTCAAGTGTTAGCTGGGAGGTATGTGATTTCAAAATCTTGATTGGGGAAAGAACTAAAGAGCCTATTAGGAAATGATCCCATCTTTAGAATAAAGGAAACCTTTAAAGTTTGTTAGAGGAAGACAATGATCAACACTGACTTCACTGAGTTATTAATTTATTAGATTCATTTGTTATGTATTTCATTTAAATTCTGAGGTTTGGCATTCAAATTTCCATTAATTTGGACTGTTTAGACTTTTGAGGTTTTCGTTTGTCAAAATTGTTAGCTCATGGGTATTACTAACACAGATATTGATGTGTAGCTTTGGCCTATTAGCTATCAATGGAAATCAGAAAATCAATAAACTTAATAGCTGTTCATTACATAGTTGATGCATTTGCAGGACTATGTCGAGTACTGTCAGCGAGTAATCAATTCAGTCAAAATCTATTACCAGATCACTGCCAGAAGTTTTTTATAATATACTGTTTTATTTATGACTTTATATAGCTACTACAGCACTTTTTTTACAAAGCAGGTTTTTGTCTTAAAGGATTCATATTGCTTATAATTTGTTGTCTTTTCACCCAGTTGGAAGCACCTACCAGCTAGGAGTTATCATTCCTAGATTAACCCTCTCTTGGTATAAGTAGGGCTGTAGCTCTCGATCAGCTTCTACCCTAGGATTAATCCCATCTAGTCCATTCACTCAGCCAGCTTATACTTTACGAATTTCTCCTATGTGCTAAGTACTATGGGAGTACATATATTTGGGCTTTTTTGTAGTATATCAGCTATTGGGTGGAGGAATGTATAAAACTATAATATAAGGAGAATAAAATAAATACCATGCTGGGGGTTCCAGAAACAATAAACTCTAATCAGTGGAATTTGGGAAGACTTCATAGGGAGTGGCATTTGAGCTGAATTTTGCAGAGGTAAAATTCACTTTGTGAAGACTAGATGATAGACATTCCAGCCTGAGGGAAGAACTTGAAAAGAAGTATTGCATGCTATAGAAGTTCATAGAAGGGTTCCTAATCAGACTTACAGGTCAAGGGAAGATTTCTGGAGAAGGTAAATTATAAGGGATTGAGGGTTAAGGAACAAATAAGAGCAATCCAGATGAAAGGGGGAAAGGATAGGAATGTACTAGGTAGAGGACATAGCATTTGTAAAACCTAGAGATAAGAGAACATAGTTCCTCAAATAATTGAGACCTGAATGAAGTTTAGTATGGCTGATATCAAGTGATTCATGTAGGGAATTGATATTCTCCAAGTATAGAGGCCTTATCATGCAGATTTACAGACCCTTCTGTGAGGCCACTAGGTAGCTCAATAGGTTAAGCATGCGACTCTTGATTTTGGCTCAGGTCATGATCTCAGGGTCATGAGATCAAGCCCTGCATGGAGCCCACATAGAGTCTCCTTGAGATTCTCTCTCTCCCTCTGCCCCTGTTCCCCTCACACTCGCTCACACACTCTGTCTCTCCCAAATAAATAAATAAATAAATAAATAAATAAATAAAAATTTTCTTAAGATTTTATTTATTTATTTGAGAGAGCGAGATAGTGAGAGAGAGCATGAGCAGGAGGGAAAGGGAGAAGGAGGCTCCCTGCTGAGCAGCAAGCCCAACATGGGGCTCCATCCCAGGGTCCTGGGATCATGACCTGAGCTGAAGGCTTAATCAACTGAGCCACCCAGGCATCCCAATAAATAAATAAAATCTTAAAAAAAAAAAAAAAAAGGAAACCTTCCTTAACAGAGAAAAACACTCCAGAAATTCATTAGAGCTAGAGATTTACCCACGGAACAGATTTTTATAGGTGATACTAAGAATGTCTGTTGTTCTAAATAAAGTGCCTTGTTCTAGTAGCAGCACCTTGAAAGTCCATAAAAGAATAATGTTGTTTGATGAAAGTAAATGGCCTTTTTTGTGTATGAAATAAAAATGTGACAGTTCTTCCTTTGTAGCAGGGTTAGGATTGTCCTATATTCAGAAAGAAGAGTTGGGGGTCGGGGGGGAGATTTCAGGAATGCTGGTTTCCAAATTTTAGACAAAACCTTTTTATAAGAATTCTTTTAATCAATTTTTAATCTGGGTCATTAGGCTTTTTGTGTTGGTTTGTTTCTTGTTTTTTAAATATTCTTTCCTTCAAATAATATTTGTTGTTTGTTTCTGAGAGCTTCAGCCAACCTCAAGGCTACGATAACCCAGGCTGTCCCCACCTCCAAGAAAGGAGAGTGCCAATATTTAGGAATGATAGGAGGTATGAGAGAAGCAGCAGCTGAAGCTGGGGGAAGTGGTGAGAGTGTCCCATGACACTCCTGTCCCATGGGACACTCTGACACCCTGTTACAGAGCCAAAGATCTTCCCTGTCTCTCCCCATCCTATTTGTTTTCCTTCTCTTTTCTTTCTCATCTTTTTCTTTTTATTTCTCCTTCCTGTTTTTTCGTGCCTTTTGTGTGAGTCTCTTTATGTCACATAGGCCTCCCACTCTCTCTGTATCTCCTTCTTCCCTAACTCCCATTTTCCTTCTTCAACTGGCCACAATATATAACTGAAGTTTGGGTTATATTTGTTATACTTAAATGTCATTTTGTTTCCCTCTTCTTTTAAAATACATATAAATGAAATGTTTTCTATTTCTCTCCAGATCTGTTCACTTTTCCATATATGTAAGCATATGGTTTGCTCACTTATATATTCTGTCTTTCTTCCCCACTATGGGTCAGTGACATTTAACTGAAAAAAGATCAGTCTTTCCTCATTGACTATACACAACAGGCTAGGAGGAAGCTGGTAGGGGTCATCCTCAATTGCTATAAGTGCCCTACAGATGCTTTTAGCAGAGGTTGGGTTGGACTATTTTCCTAGAGTCCTTGTAGCATAGAAGATATTATTACTAAAATGATCTGGAAAGGCTTCTTACAAGAGTCACCACCGTGACAACATTCTACCTGATTTTTAATTCTAACATTTTCTAGGCACAGGCATCACATCCATCACATAACATCACAGCATGTTCATTTTGGCCACCCTGTTCTCACCACAGGCACTACCCCTTCTTTACTGTATACCCACACTCAATAATCTTCATGATATGTTAAAAAGACTATATTTTTGCAAAATTAAAGTTGAAAAATAATAATTTGGTACCAAGGCTATACTAAAAACAAAAGAACTATTTATATAAAATGTTTACTTTGGATAATCTCTTTGATACTGCCCAATTTTAAGATTATTTGATAAGTACTCATGGAAAAATGATTCTGATTGTTCCATGATATAAGATTCAGAATTGATTCTTTAATAGAACACTGACACTCTGAGTAGTGTGTTACAGAAGATAAAACATGGCCTACAAGTCAGAGAGGTATGACTACAAATCCTAGCTCTGCCATTTACTAGCCATTTACCAACTGAGTGGTTTCTCATCATCACAGACCTCAAGCAGACACGTCAAACTTCACATCCATCCCACTGTGTTTCTCCAGTAGTCCCACTGTCCTAAGTCAAATATGGCACATCTTTCTTTTCAAACCTACCACATCCTCTTCTCTGGGTGCATGCTTAGCTGATGATCTACCTCATACTTCCTTGACAAAATAAGATCCATTAGACAGGAACTTCCTCTTTCACCTGCACATCTGTAGGCCAACTGGAATTTGCTCTGATCCTTTTCTTCCTTTTATATTCAGGGTATTATTTCCTCTAATGCTGTTCTGAGGCCTCTATATCAACAGGAAACAAGCATGCTCTGTGATCCCCCATGTAAAGTAACCTCCCTTAAACCCACAATCATCGTGTTTCTCTGTTTTCCTTCATAGCCAGATTCTTTCTACACTCATAGTTTCTACTACTTTACCTCTCATTCACTCTTTAAAAGATATACCAGTTTTGCTGAAATATAATTCAGGTACCATGTAATTAATTCATTTAAAGGATACAATTCAGTAGCTATATTATATTGAAAGGGTTGTGTAACCAATACCCAGTCAATTTTAAACCATTTTCAGCTTGTCAGAAAGAAACCCTGTACCCATTAGCAGTCACTCCTCATCCCATTCCCATCCCCAAGTCAAAGGCAACCACTTGTCTACTTTCTGCCTGTATAATTTGCCTATTCTGGACATTACATATAAATGAAGTCAATATATGGTGTTTGTGACTGGCTTCTTTCAGTAAGCATAATATTTTCAAGGTTCATCCATGTTGTGGCATGTATCAGTTATTCATCCCTTTTATGGCTGAATAACATTCCATTGAATGAATCTACTACATTGCATTTATCCATTCATCATTTGATGGGCATTTGAGTTGTATCTCTTTTTGCTTATTATGTATAAGGCTGCTATGAACATTCATCTCTAAGTTTATGTGTGGATGGATATATTTTCATTTCTCCTGGGTATATACCTAAGAGTAGTTTTGCTGGATCATGTGGTAACTCAATGTTTACCCCAATATGAACTGCCAGACTCTTCCAAAGTGGCTGCACTGTTTTAGATGGATCTACAGAGTATAATGCTAAGTGAAATAAGCCAGTCAGAGAAAAACAAATACCATATGATTTCACTCATATGTGGAATTTAAGAAACAAAACAAACAAACAAAGGGGGGAAAAAAAGAAACAAAACAAAAAACACTGAACTATAGAGAACAAACAGATGGTTACCAGAGGCAAGGTGGGGGGCGGGATGGGTGAAAGAGGTAAAAGGGATTAAAGTACACTTATCTTGATGAGCACTGAGTAATATATGGGATTGTTGAATCACTGTATTGTATACCCGAAACTAATATAATTCTTTGTTAACTACTACACTGGAATTAAAAAAACTTTTTTTAAAAAGTGGTTGCACCATTTTATATTCCCACCAGCAGTGTACGAGGGTTCCAGTTTCTCCACATCCTCACCAACACGTGTTATTGTCTGTCTTTTTTATTATAGCAGTCCTAGTGGGTATGAAGCAATATCTCAGATTTTTATTTTCATTTCCCTGATGGCTAATGATAGTGAACATCTTCTTTATGGACTTATGAGCATTTGTATATCTTCTTTGAAAACAATTTCTGTCTATTCAGATCCTTTGCCCATTTTTTTAATTGTGTTACTTGTCTTATTCTTATCTAGTGTAAGAGTTCTTTTTTTATATTTTCTGGATATTCAACCCTTAATAGGTATATGATTTGCACATATTTTCTCCTATTATGTTGTCTTTTCACTTTCTTAATGGCATTCTTGGAAGCACAGAAGTTTTTTCATTTTGGTGAAGCATAGTTTATCTACTTTATCTCATGTCACATGTGCTTTTGGTGTCACATCTAAGAAGACTTTGCCTACCCCAAGGTCTCAAAGGCTTACTATATTTTCCTCCAAGACTTATACAGTTTTAGTTCTTACATGTAGCTCTGGGATCCATTTTGAGTTCATTTTTGTGTGGGTATGAGGAAAGAGTTCAACTTCATTCTTTTGTATGTGGTTATCCAGTTGTCCCAGCACCATTTGTTAAATTCATTCACTTTTAAACTATTTTTATCAAGTATGAAATACATTCAGAATCCTATTTATAGGGGCGCCTGGGTGGCTCAGTTGGTTAAGCTACTGCCTTCGGCTCAGGTCATGATCCTGGAGTCCCAGGATCGAGTCCCGCATCGGGCTCCCTGCTCGGCAGGGAGTCTGCTTCTCCCTCTGACCCTCCTCCCTCTCATGCTCTCTGTCTCTCATTCTCTCTCTCTCAAATAAATAAATAATTTTTTAAAAATCCTATTTATAGTATATGTGAAAGGTATAAAACAGCAGTAATACAGACACCTACACACATCTCCCAACTTGAGATACAGTGAAACCCCTTCTTTCAATGTTCTCCAATCTTACCTATCCTGATTTTTTTGCCTCTTATTCTCTTGCTGCTCTGTGTGTTTCACTACATTTGTGTGTATTCCCAATAATATAACATTTAGTTTTAGATGCCTTTTAGCTTTTTATAAATAAAAAAAGTAGAGTGTGGTTTTTTAGGACTTGCTTTCTTTTTCTGTTCAGTGTTATTATACACATCCATAGTAATGCTTATAGTTGTAGTTTATTCATTTTAACTGTTGGAAACTGTTCGGTTTTACAAATATACCCAAATGTATTCATTCTCCTGTTGATAGACATTTGGATTGTTTCACATCTTTTGCAGTCACAAATGTTGCTGATATAGTTCCTCTCTCCTGGTGCACATGTGCAAGACTTTTTCTAGGGCGTGTATGTCTAGGAGTAGAACTGCTGAGAGACAAGGTAGACACGTCTTCAGTTCTACCAGATGCCCAATTGGTACCAAAGTGGTTGGTGCCAGTCTTTACTCACAAAAGTATTTTATGTCATTTCTGGTTGCTTTACATCCTTGTTATACTTGGTATTTACAGACTTCTTTATTCTTGCCAATGTGTGGTCTTATTGCCACAATGTGGTAACTGTAAAAGGGTATCTGATCTCGGTTTGAATGAGCATTTCCAAGATTACCAACGGAGTTGAGTTTCTTCTAAAGTATGTGTTGGTCATTGGTATTTCTTCATCTGTAACATGCCTATTCAGGTTTTTAATGCATTTTTCTATTGGTTTCAGAATTTTCAAAAAAATTTTTTTTAAAGATTTTATTTATTTATTTGAGAGAGAGAGAATGAGAGACAGAGAGCATGAGAGGGAGGAGGGTCAGAGGGAGAAGCAGACTCCTTGCCGAGCAGAGAGCCCGATGCAGGACTCGATCCTGGGACTCCAGGATCATGACCTGAGCCAAAGGCAGTCGCTTAACCAACTGAGCCACCCAGGCGCCCCAGAATTTTCAAATTTTTTGTCAACTATTGTGTTATAGATATCTTCTCTCAGTAGGTCTTAGTTTTTATGTATTTGAGTTTATCAATCCTTCCTTTTATGTTCTCTACTTTTTTATGTCCTGTTCTATAAATTCTTCCCTAATTCAAGGTCTTATGCATATTCTCCTACACTATCTTCTAAAAATTTTGTCTTTCACGGTTAAATCTTTAATCCACCAGGAATTGATTTTTGTTTATGGTACACTGTAGGGTTCCCAGTTTTTTTCATATGGGTAACTGTTTAGTCCAACATCATTATTGAATACTCTCTCTTTTTCCCTCCTGAACTACAATGCCAGCTCCTTCATCAACCAAGCTCCTCAATGTGTGTAGAATATTTCTGGCTTCTCTGTCCTGCTGTATGTCCTGCTTGATCAAATTAATTATCCCTACACTAATAGTGTATGTATTAATTACTAGCTTTATAATAAATCATGATGTCTGGTAAGACAAGTCACCTAGCTCATTTTTCTCTGTATGAGTATTTTGGTTATTTTTAATCTTTACTTTTACATATACATTTGAGAATGTATTTTTTGAGATTCACTAAATTGATAAATGAATAGACTGACTGATATGCTGGGATTTTTATGGAAATTATGTTGAATCCATAGACTTGGTAAGAAATGATATCTTTATGATATTGTATCTTATCTTTGAACATGGTATAGCCCTGCATGCTTTACTCAGGTCTTTTTTTTTTAAGATTTTATTTATTTATTTGACAGAGAGAGACACAGTGAGAGAGGGAACACAAGCAGGGGGAGTGGCAGAGGGAGACAGGCTTCCCGCAGAGCAGGGAGCCTGATGCGGGGCTCGATCCCAGAACCCTGGGATCATGACCTGAGCCCAAGGCAGACGCTTAACGACTGAGCCACCCAGGCGCCCCTTACTCAGGTCTTCTTTAGTGTCTGTTAGTAAACTTTCACAATTTTGTCCCTAATGGACTAGCGTATCACTCTTTGGATTTATTCTTAGGTCTACATTATATTTTTATGCTATTAATTATATTTTCTGCTCATGGCTGATGTACACAAGTGCAGTCAATTCTTAAAAACTAGTTTTGTACTTAACTAACAAATTATCTGTAGGTACTTTTGGGTTTTCTCTACAGACAGTCATTTTATTTATTAATAGTCACCTTTATGTTTCTTCCTAATTGTTATATCATTTGTTTCCTTGTTTTATTTTATTGTACTGACTAGGACCACCAGTACCTAATAGAAATGATGATAGCTAGTATGTTTATCCTGTTTGTGGACATAAGGATATGTTTTTTAACATCGTACCATTAAGTATGATATTAACCTTAACCTTTTTCAGTTTGGTTTCGTTTTGTGGGGGAGGGGAAGGTAGAGTCCCTTTTTCATGTTAGAGATGTTTCCTTCCTTTCCTGTGTTTGTTTCTAATCTCAAATAAATGTTGAATTTTGTTGAAGACTTTAGTTTTTTAGTTTAGTTTTTCTCCTTTAATCAGACAATTTTATAAATTACATTAACATATTTTTTAATGCTGAACCAAATCTGCGGTCCTAGAATTAATTCAACACGATTATGACATATTATCTTTTTTACATTCCTGGATTTCATTTGTATATATATGAATTATACATTTATATGTGTGTATGTTTGTGTACGTGTGTGTGTATTGTTTTCATTCGTTTACTCTTTTTGCATCTGCATTCATGATTTCTGTAATTTTTCCATTTTGTACTGTTCTTGACTAGTTTTGAAAGCAAATTTATGCTATCCTAATAAAATGAGTTAGGAAGTCAATTTGGGTGACATCAAATTATCTTGTCCTTGAAGGTTTGCTAGAATTTTGCTGTAAAGCTTCCTGAACCTAGTGTTTATTAAAAAGTTTTTTGCAAATGGTTCAATTTTGTTATGAGTTAGAGGACAACTAGAACTGTTGACTTTTGGTCTTTGTGGATTCCTTACCTCATGTGATCTCAACAATACATTTAATTTGATTTTTAAAAATATTCTGTCTAGTATTATTCGTTGTTGTGTTCAGCGCAAGTATCATTTAGAGAACCTTATCTTCCATTATCTAGGAAATAGTAGTTTGTATTTAAACATCATCTTTCTCTAAGGTAACTTACCATATCACTCCATTAAAACTCCTTTTTTTCAAAATACCAATACTCTCTAATTTGCCAGATCTAGTGGAATTTTTCTCATCATATTCAACCTTGCAGCAGCGTTCAGCACAACTTACCATACTAGTCTTCTTGAAATGTGTCCTTTTCACTTTATATGGCATTATAATATTTACCTGATTTTCCTGCCAGTCCTGGCTAGCCCTGTCTCTTCTTTCTACCCAATCTGCATGTATTGGCATTCACTGGAATTCAGTTCTTTTCTCTCTATAACCTTTGTCCCTAGGTGAATTTGTCATTTTCCATTGGAGTAAGTGCTTGTATACGCTTTTGTTACTTCCAAATTTATATCTTCAACCTAGATTTTCTCTTCTGAACTCCAGACTTGGAGACTTTTTTAAAAAAAAAAAGCATGTCAACGTTCATTATGTTTAAAACAACTCTCAGTTCCCACCTGATCAGGGTAGTCATCAGCTTTGCCTAAATTCCCGTAATAGCCTCACAATTGAGTCATTTCTCTACTCTCTCTTGATGTACTAGAGAATGACTAGTGACTGCTTTGGACTGAGTGCTCTGGAAAGGCCTCCCTGAAGAGCTGGCATTTAAATTAAATCTGAACAAGAAGAGACTTGCTATGAAAAGAGCATTCTAGGTGGAGGGAACAGCTTCTATAAATATCCTAAGGCAGAAGCAAGTTTAGAGTGCTTAAGATCCACAAGGAAGGCCAGTGTGGCTAGGGCAAGGGTTAGAGATTTGGTTGAAGAACTTAGGAGGAGGAGCCAGATTATATAGGATTTTATAGGATTTTGTAAGTAAGAGTATGGACGTTGAATTTTATTCTAAATGTGATAGGAAGCCAATGAAAAGTGATAGTTTAAATTTAGGGGGTAAGAGTGGTGCCTGGCTGGCTTAGTCAGTTAAGCTTCTGCCTTCAGCTCAGGTCATGATCCCAGGTCCTGAGATCTAGTCATGCATTGGGCTCCCTGCTCATCGGGGAGCCTGCTTCTCCCTCAGCCTCTCCCCCTGGCTTGTGCTCTGTCTCTCGCTCACTCTCTCTCTCTCTCTCAAAATAAATAAAATCTTTAAAAATAAATAAATAAATAAATAAATAAATAAATAAATAAATAAATAAATAAATAAAATAAAGGGGGTAAGAGAGAAAAATCAAGGTCTGGAATTTGGTAAAGATGTCAAGACTAGACCTAAAGATGTGAGGGTCGTTAGCATGTAAATGGTTTTTATAGCTATGGATCACCTAGAGAGAAAATAAAGATAGAAAAGAGCAAGTGAGGGGCACCTGGGTGGCTCAGTCAGTTAAGTGTCTGCTTTTGGCTCAGGTCATGATCCCAGGGTCCTGGGATCAAGCCCCACATAGGGCTCTCTGCTCAGCAGGGAGCCTGCTTTTCTGCCTGCCGCTTTGCGTGCTTGTGCTCTCTCTCTCTGTCAAATAAATAAAATCTTAAAAAAAAAAAAAAGGAAAAAGAGGAAGTGGTCCAACCTGAACATTGGGGCACCGAGCCAGTGTAAGAAAATGAAGAATTGTGCCCACTGAGGAGAAGGAAAATGAGGAGCATATGGTGTCATGGAAGCCAAATGAAAAATATATCAAGACTAAGGAAGTGGTTACTTATAATGAATGATGGGTAGGAGTAGAAATGGAAATATAATCCTGCTCCTATCAAGGTCATCATTTAGTAGTTTCAAGGACAATGAAAAAGTAGCTTTTAAGTACTATCTAGAAATTCTTGAGAGCAATAAACAAGTATCTGCCATTTTCCCAAAATTAAAAGAAAGAGAAAATCTTTAAAGAGCTTCCTTCCACAATATAGGAAAACTGCATTCTTTAGTTACAGTAGCCTGTGTTCAGCTGACCATTCAACAAATACCTACTAGATTCCTTGTGAATGCTTAGTGTGATCCGAACACTATTCTTGTTAGACTTTCAAACAAAATGTTTGATTCCTTAATTCGTGCTGTTCATTGCTGTTTTGTAGCAGAATTTGAGGATGATTGATAACCTTTTGGACCAGATGAGATTTTCTTAGAGCTTACAGCTTTGCAGTATGTCTGACTTGATAGACATAAAGAATGTAGGAACAAATAGCTTGGCTTGTTTAGAGGGACCTTTCTTTAGTCGTCTATTTTGAACAAAGACTTTTAGCAGTGAGTAATTATTGTTTGAAGTAGTAACTGGCTTTTATAGAATGTTTACTAAAAAAGATTTTTAGAAAGGGGATAGCAGGGAGATACTGAAACTTTTAAATCCATTTTCTGACTATATTGGTCAATTAGCTTTCTGACGTGTTGGACAATAATTGCTTCCAGGGACTTGTTTTACTGTCTGACTAATCACTGTCTCATTGCTTCTGGATTATTGACCTCCTATGTCCATCTGGCTGCCAGGATCAAGCCCTGAGTCAGCCTGTAAAAACTCTTCTTGAAATGTTTTAAATTAATTGTGGATTTATAGTGTTTCATTTTCAAAGTTTATTTTTAGTACTAATATTGTTATACAGTATCAGTTTTGTGATTATTAAATGAGTTTAAGTAGGCCTGGAAGTGTTTACGCATGTATGTGTATATGTGTGTATATAAAGTTTATATTTTATTCTTAAATTTTTTACTTAAGGTTTACTTACATCCAACATAAATAATATGCCCTGGTTATTCCAGTTACAGATGCTACAAACTGGTCTGGAGTTTGGTAAAGATGTCAAGACTAGACCTAAAGATGTGAGGGTCGTTAGCATGTAAATGGTTTTTATAGCTATGGATCACCTAGAGAGAAAATAAAGATAGAAAAGAGCAAGTGAGGGGCGCCTGGGTGGCACACTTACCTTCTTAAGGTTATAAACCTCTTAGATTTATAAATTTCTCCACTTCTATGGAACCATTGTAGATTTTTCTGCTAAGACTTTGAGATACCATAGACTGATTGCCGCTAACACTGCCATCTCCCCTGTCCCAAAGATCAGAGATCTTTAGAACACTCATCAAATGTTAGTAGTTGATGTGGATCCATAAGAATTAAAATGTATAAAGAATAGATTATTCAGAAATTATGTTCCTCTAGTTAGAGATTTGTCCTAGAGCCACTGTCCTTCCATACTGGGCTGTAATTGAAAGCTCTGCATGTGAAGCTCAGAACTATTATAAATGCCCTGTCACCATCTCCCTTCCCTTTCTTGTCCTGCGCCCTTTGCACACATCTTCAGAACCCCTTGTCTTACCTTATTTCCAAGGTTTAGCTCCCAAACAATCCTGATCTTCCCATCAGTTCCTCATACTTCTGGATTTTTCCTTTCCCCCAATTTATTGGTCCTGCAGGGCACTGTTCTCTTCTATGGAATGATAAACTTCTCTCTGCTAAAGTGTTTCTTCTATCCAGAGATCATGTTTGTACTTTAGTAGATACCATACCTTAATTTGGAAGAGAAGATGGAAATTTAATGGGAATACTTGTCCAAGATAACAGAGTTTGTTGTGAAGCTAGATCTTACAGTGCTAATTTTCACAGTCACTTACTTCACCAATAAGTAGAGCTGGACTTGCCTACCATTTTGTGACTTTATAACTTAAAACATTGTGTTTGTCATGAAGAAATACTATTAGAAGCAAATGAATGGTTAATATTAATATGACCTTGTTCCTATAGCTGATTTCTGTCATAGAATCATGGGCTAAAATATATATCTCACTTACCATTTGTTAATTCCTTAATTCTTTGTTTATACTCTGCTCCTCCTCGATCTGAATGGCTTTATATAGGTCTCAATTTAATGTGGCAAATGTGGGAATTATGCTATGGTATGCTTTATTGAAATCATAATGTATCAGAAGCAGGTTAAAATGTGGAAACTTTTCTCCATTTTTGTCAAGGTTATGATCATTATTGATGTGAGATTTTTCAACTTAAATATTTGCTACCCTCTTTTTTTCTTAAAGTACAGTTTAAAAAACTGAATCATGGGCACCTGGGTGGCTCAGTCGTTAAGCGTCTGCCTTCGGCTCAGGTCGTGATCCCAGGGTTCTGGGATCGAGCCCCGCATCAGGCTCCCTGCTCAGCAGGAAGCCTGCTTCTCCCTCTCCCACTCCCCCTGCTTGTGTTCGCTCTCTCGCTATGTCTCTCTCTGTCAAATAAATAAATAAAATCTTAAAAAAAAAAACTGAATCATGAGGCT
Source organism: Mirounga leonina (assembly GCF_011800145.1). Lineage (NCBI taxonomy): Eukaryota > Metazoa > Chordata > Mammalia > Carnivora > Phocidae > Mirounga > Mirounga leonina. Next base: position 51,870,366 of record NW_023270268.1, read on the forward strand.
ATCTCACCAGAATATTTTAATTGAAAAAAATATATGCAGCTATGCATATAATTCATAACTCTGACTTACTATCATATAATTATCATAACATTGTCAGGGAGATTTTTAAGCCTAAGTTAGCAGCAGTAAATTAAACCAAGTAAGAATAGTATGTATTTCTTTGTATGCAGCATGACCAACTGTATTGGAACATACAGAATCATACAGAGTTTACTTTAGTAATATAGATTTATGATTACCTATACTTAAATAATATAGATAATGTGGCAGTTAGGGCTTTTCTTAATTAAAAGCCAAGAATCTTATTTACATTTATTTGAAGGGTAAGACTGTAAGGAGAACAAAGTATTGTCAAAATGATGGACCAAACAGAAAGAAGATTATAATTACAGACATCAGAGTTCAGTTTAGGATGTGTAGGTTTGTTGCTTCTTATAAGGATGATAGTTTGCAAAGTAGAGATTATTCATCCATTTGATTTGGGTCTAGATGCCCCATTTCTTTTCCCTGAACAGGTAGAATTTCTCCAAGTAGTTCAGACTCTTAAACACATGCACTCACCCTTGGTTCCTTACAAGTCCCCTGAAACACTTGCCTCTTCTATTGGTCTGTCATCCTTTATTCTCCCTTCTGATTTTTCTTTAATCAGTTCCACCTGAATACATTTTCCAGGCTACATTCTTTAACTAAAAAACAAAACAAAACAAAAAACTTGGCCATCAACATTTAGTCATTTAAACTCTTCTTATGTAGCAACTCCTTTATAAAGTAATATGAATGTGGCTCAATTTTTTACTCTAAAATCAGAAGAAATAAAAATTTAACATTGCAGTATCTCTTGGTAATAAATAACATTTTTACAACTTGATCCCAAAAACTATTTTTGAAGTTGATTTAAGTAATTGGCAATTGTTTTCTTTTTTTATTTTAAGTTTTGTACCTAACAAACTAGTATTTGGAGAGTGTCTGATTTTATTAATCATTTGTATTTCAACTTACTCCTGAAACTGAATTTCATTATATATTACATTTTGCATCCTAATGCTAAAATTCAACATAAAGTGTTAGGAGCAAAGTTTCTACTAAGAATCAATTTTATTTAAAATGCAAATAAAATTAAAGCAGTGTTTTAAAAGAACAAAATCCTATGATTTATACTCCCTAATTTCAAGATTTACTATAAAATTACAGTAATTAAGACTGGATTACTGTAAAGATAGACATATAGATAAATGGAGCAGACTAGAGAGACCGGAAATTAACCTTTGCATATATGGCCAATTAATTTTCAAAAGAACTACCAAGGCAATTCAGTGGGGAAAGGAAAGTCTTTTTAATAAATGGTGCTGAAAAACTGGATATCCTTATGGGGAAAAGAAACAATGACACTTATCTCACACCATACATAAGAATTAGCTTGAAATGTATTATAGAGCTAGAAGAAAATACAGGAGAAAATCTTTGCAGCCTTGAGGTAGGCAAATATTTGTTTGATAGATACAAAAAGCACAAAATTTTAAAAATAAACTGGACTGTTTTTAATTAAAAAGTTTTGCTCTTTGGGGTGCCTGAGTGGCTCAGTTGGCTAAGCATCCGACTCTTGATTTCAGCTCAGCTCATGATCTCGGGGTCCTGGGATTGAGCCCCCATGTTGGGCTCTGCGCTCAGTGTGGGGTCTGCTTGGGATTTTCTCTCTCTCTCTCAAATAAATAAATAAATAAAATCTTTAAAAAATAAAAATTAAAAAAAAAGTTTTGCTCTTTGATAGACATCATAAAGAACAAAAAGTCAAGTCACAGAATGGAAGAAAATATTGGCAATATATACTGACAAAGGATTTATATTCAGTATAGATAAAGAATTATTATAACTCAATAATAAGACAGACAACCTAGTTAAACAATGAACAAAAGATTTGAAACAATTTTAAAAAGAAATGAATGGTCAGGGGCACCTGGGTGGTTCAGTCGGTCTATAGCATTTACCTTCAGCTCAGGTCATGATCTCTGGGTCTTGGGATTGAGCCCTGCATCAGGCTTCCTGCTCAGCGGGGAGTCTCCTCTCTCTCTCTTTCTCTCTCTCTCTCCCTCTTCCCCTCCCCACCTCTTGTTCTCTCTCTCTCTCTCTCTCAAGTAAATATAAAAATAAAAATCTTAAAAAAAAGAAATAAATGGTCAATAGTGTATTACAAAATGCTCAATATCATTAGTCATCAGAGAAATACAATATAATCGAAATACATATAATCCAACCATTCCAATATTATATATTTACCCAAGAGAAGTGAAAATACACAAAGACTTTACATAAATGTTATAGTAACTTTATTCTCAAAAGTCAGAAACTGGAAACAACCCAAATGTCTATCAACAGGTTAATGGATTGTGATTATCACAATCACAATTTGTGATTATTCATGTAACAGAATTCTACCAGTAATGAAAGGAACAAACAACAGATCTACCCAATAACACAGAGCTATATTACAAAAACATCCTAAGTGAAAAACATCAGACATGAAAGAGTATACCATTTGTATGAAATTCTAGAAAATACAGACTAACTCATACTGGGTTTCTTTAAATGCAATGATCTTATATGCTGCACTTCATTAATACAGCGAAATACTCTGCTTTTCAGAAAAAGAAATTAATATCTTCTACTGTTCACTACCATTCTCCCTACCCCATCTCTGTTTAAAAGATCAAAATTGAGGAGCATCTGAGTGGCTTAGTCGGTTAAACATCTGGCTCTTGATTTTGGCTCAGGTCATGATCTCAGATCACAGAGTCTGCTTGAGATTCTCTCCCTCTCCCTCTGCCCTTCCCCCTGCTCCCTCTCTCTCTCTCTCTCTAAAATAAATAGATAAAATCTTTTTAAAAAGATCAAAATTGCATATAAATTTGATAAGCATGTAAAATAAGCATAAACAATCATAACTCTTCATCATGTAAGGTTATCAGATTCAAAAGCTAAGAAGAAACCTGGTTCAACAAGAACCATATAGAATATGAAGTACAAAGACTTGGTTTTATATTCCAACTCTGCCTCTTTTGGTACCTCTTAAACTTTGAGAGTATCAAATGCTGTATTTGAAAAATGGGGATATTATTACCAAAAATTATATCTGTTTCAGAATAAAAAAAGATGTCATTTCAGCCAGAAGTCTCCAGCACCTGGCAGATACAGGCACTAAATACATATGGGCTGAATTAATTTCAATTTGTTTCTGAACCCCAACATTTTTTTTAATGTGTTAAGGAAATTAAGGCATGTGGAGCCATGGACTATTTTCTATAAGCTTATGAAGCCTAACACAAAATGCTTATAAGAAGAGGTCTTAGAACTCACAACTTTTTATTGACAACTTTAATGTCCAAATACAATATGTTAGTTACCTACTTGCTTCTGACATCATAAAGGAACAGATCACAGAAGACTTGAGTTGAGACTGTCTGCTTATCCTGGCAGAGCAAGTCCCTTGGTGGAAAGAATCCAAGTCCTTGCAGATTTAAGCCCCACTGCTTCTAGTCCATGTGTAACTTTCTATTAAAGAAGAAATCAAATAAAGAACTAGCCATGAGAGGAGACAGAAGATATCCTATGTTAATGATTCAAACCGCCCCCCCCCCTTTTTTTTTTTGGTAGAAGATTCCTGAGTACACTCTCTACTCCCTATCCCAGTCCCCTGGTGTTCGGGGTAGGCAGCAGCTGCACAACTCCAGAAGGTGACTGGCTGGCACCAACACCAGTGCTTCTGATATTTTCCCATTAAGTTTTATTCCCCCAAAAAGTTTTATTTCATTAATCTTAATGCTACATATGCATCCTTTCTCTAACTAGTGGGAGGCCAGAACATAACAACTTGCAAACAAAGGCAAAGGCATTACTAGGTTGATATAAGAAGAGAGTTGCAGGGTTTTTGTTGGCTTTGTTTTCGTTTGTTTTTTTTGTTTTGTTTTGGGTTTTTTTGTTGTTTTTTTTTAAAGATTTTATTTATTTATTTGACAGAGAGAGACACAGTGAGAGAGGGAACACAAGCAGGGGGAGTGGGAGAGGGAGAAGCAGGCTTCCCGCCGAGCAGGGAGCCCGATGTGGGGCTCGATCCCAGGACCCTGAGATCATGACCTGAGCCGAAGGCAGACGCTTAACGGCTGAGCCACCCAGGCGCCCCTCGTTTGTTTGTTTTATCTCCTCTGCACCTAGGGGTGAGCATAACCAGTGCTTTTGGGGGACCATAAGGGGAGTACAACTTTTGACTTTCTCTGGGTTGGAGGAAGAAGTGGATTGCTGCCTCTGGGTTCAGTATTTGTGTCTGGAAAATCTGTCTTTTTACTAGTGTCATCCTCATATAAACTGATGCATCTGCTTTGCAAAATATAAGACTGTGGAGTTCTTTTACGTGCAATTGTAAACGCACTTTTGGATAAATGGTTCTTTTAATCTTCCAGTACTCTTCATTTTCATCTCATTCATTTCCAGGTTTCAAAACAAATTTTTTAAGTAAGGATTTAAACATAAAACATTAACCCTAGGTAAAGAACTAAGGGATTTTGATATGCCATAGTTATTCTTTTTTTAGTAGTTGTTTGACCCTTACGTATATGTATAATAATCAGCTGCTATTAATGTTCCTATTTTCTTTCATTTGTTTTAAAATTATAACTTTAATACAATGATGCATTACATTTTAATCATGTTTTACTGTATTTGAACCTGAACTACCATATGAATTTGTGAGATCTTATTTTTATATTAACATCTATATTTTATAATGTATGTGGTGTGTGTGTATACATATATATGTTTATTGTAGATACATTTGACTACATTTGTATGTTCACAAAGATTTATTTAGAGGCATTAAAAAAACAAACAGGCATAGTCAGTCATGGGTGTTCGTTATATATAAAGGTTATTGGGGCTGCAAAGATATAAAAGATAGAAGAACCTAGTAATTGCCTTTAAGATCAGAGCACAAAGCATTAGTTTGGATTTTACAAGGCCAGCCAGCAACAAAAGAGCAGTAATTTATGAGCTCAGCGTAAAAGAATAGCATAATTGCATTAAAAATTAATGCTAATGAACACTAAAATGGGGAAGGTGGTTATGATGAAAGTTTGTATTCATCTTCTCTGGTTTGAATGATGGCTAGTGGCTTGATTAATGGCTTAATTTCTATCAATTAGCGGGGAAAAATCTCCTGCGAGACAAGGGTAAATTGAGCATTGAATTACATATCTTGCTTTTGTGTGCTAAGAAAAAAGAGCTGCGTATCTCTGATATTAGCCACAGTGACAAATGTGGTGTGCCCTGCGATGTCTGCATTAGCTCTCCTGACAGGCAAGTTGTGTGTGGTTATGGGGTGTTTGGAGATGGCTGGCAGACAGCATTCACTGCAAGTTCTTTAGAAACATACAACTCTTCCATCTCCAGAATTTTAATTAGAGTCAATAAGAATTCTAGAATGAAAATGGACAGCAAACAGCGACTTCAGATTCTGTATTCTGCCCTGTTAATCTGGTATGCTTGAATTATATTCCTTTCTTCAGGCCTGTTAAAATTAGAAAGCTTCCAGTAGCTTTAGCTTTGTGGGAGTTATTATTTCTTACCACTCTATTAAAGTGGATTTCACTACCCATGTTTGTTACACTTGAAACAAGCATAAGGCCAATGGTCTTTGTAGTAGATTATAGTGGTTATTGGTTTAGCCAAATTTACAGAAGCGATTCTAGTGTTTTGCAACAATAGTTGCTACACAATAAATAACAACTCTAAAGTGGTAATTTACTGCTCAGGTTGTTCTCAGGCTTAAGGGAAAGAATGCAGGTTCTCTAAAAACCTATTTTTTAATATATTAATAAAAGTTTTGGGGATGTGACATACATAATTCTTTCAAAACTTTTTCAAATGGGTAAGCTTCTAAAAATATCGTTTGTAACCTAGCTCAAGATAATGCCAGAAGACCAAGATAATATTTATGGCATCTTCTCTACAAGTAAAGCTAGATTGTATTGAATGAATAAGCATTACAGTGCAGAATAAGAACAATCCCAAGAACACTTATTATTTCTAGTAAATGGATGGAAAAGAGGGAAAAAATAATCTGTTGACAGGTGTGGGTAAAGAACTTATTTGACGCGGAATTAATGACTAGATCACAGTGACTGGACCCCCATTTCTACCACCAACTAGTTATGTGACCTTGACCACATTACTTTGCCTTCGTTTCTCATCTGTACAATGAGAACAATAATAGGACTACCTGTCATGGTTATGAGAGTTAACTGAGGTAATCCATGTGTAGTGCTTCGTGCAGAGTGCCATAAATGTAAGCTTCTGTTGCTGCTGGGATTACTACTCCTTCCACCAGAACAGCTCATCTGGCCTTTTCAACAACCATTTAAATGAAAAATTAGCCTTTGTGACTTTCCTCGCTGGAAAGGCATTCCAGGATATTGATGATGAGAACAAAATGTCTGTAGAGTTACAGACACTGAAGTAAAATACGTTTGCTTTATAACCCCATTTCTACCACACAACTACTCTTTTGGGGAGTTTGTTATTAGACACCATTAGGAAGCCGCAGGGCCTCCCATCTCGAATCACTGGAAGCTGGGAGGCCATGTGCCCGTGAAACACTGCTCCGCCATTCAACCTGCAGCCTTCAGTGAGTCCGGATGGACTCCAGTGTCTTGGCTTGTGATAAAACTCAGCTGGGCCTTTTGTGCCTTCTCTTCCAGTCTTTCCCGGCCCTGCCACACCACAGGCGATGCCACAAAAGGTGGGAGCTAAAGCCAGTATTACCTGGCTGAACTCAAAAAAAGGTTGCCAGCCTGAAACCATGTGGCCAGAAATTGAGAAGTTTCTCAATTGTAACCTTCTTAGGCAACTTCCATGTCTTTACTACTATGACTAAATTAGCACTCTAGTACTGTTACTAGCCTGTCATGTATTAAATGCTTTTACTGTTTCCTTACCCTGTGCTAGCACACGTATCATCTCCTACATTTTCTTGGCTTGATCCTTCACAGGATTCTTCTCTCTGCTGGATTCGCCGTGTCAGAGAGGATTTCCCTGCCCATCCCAGCTGAAATAGCTCCCTTTCTCCTTTCTAGCCCTCTACCCTGCTCTATTTTTCTTGATATTATATTGTTCATTTACATGTTTATTAGTTGTCTCTCCCATGAAAGTATAAGCTTCATGAGGAAAGAAACTCTACATGTTTCTAAACCCTTATATGTGGAACAATGCCTGATGCATTAAATGTTCTCAAATATTTGAAAGGAGAGAGAAAGGAAGGGAGGGAAGGAGAGAGAGTCAACCTCAGCTATTCTATGATGTTTATTCCCATGCCACAGAGAAGAACACTGAGACCATTTAATTTGAACCACTTGCCCAAGATCACACAGCTAGTAAATAGCAGAGACAGGGTTTTATCCAGTAGTCTGAACCCAGAGCTATTAAGACTAACCACTTAATCTTAATTTTTCAAGTTACAAAAACTTCTTATAATTTGACATTCCCCCCTCCCAAGTTTTATTTTTTTTAATGGTTACTTTAATGTCCTTTCATTTTTAGTTTTTCAACAAAAGTTTATTGACTGCTTACTAAATAATAAAGCATACAACACTGAGTCTTGGAGTTGACACAAAAAGTTACGTCCCCTCTAGCTGGGGACATGAAGCTTTCACTAATGAAGGGATTAATATCAGTGCAAGGCAACATATGCTAAGCGCCAAATGAATTATGGAAGAGGCCTTTTCCTCACCAGCCGCAAGAGAAGGTGATAGGGAAGATTGAGAAAAGGTGAGAGCATTTTAGGTAAAAGGAGCTAAATGAGGTATTCAGTGTGTATTTTGTTTTTAATAAAGCCTAGTTTGATACCCAGTTCACCTGTACTTATTAAAATGTTTCTCAGAAACTCTTCACTAGTGCAGTCATATTAAAATTATTCCTATTACTTAATTTGATATAGAAAGCAGTTTAATGTAAGATTAATCTGTCTTGGACCTTATCCAAGGAGGGTTGTTATTAGAGCCTTCAGGAGCCTCATTGACATATATAACCTGGTCCTGTATTAACAGCTTCCAGAACAACAATAGACCAGCCACATTCTACTTAAGAAGTTTTCTCATCTTTCAAGTTATTTGTGGATATCGGCTCTAGCAATTTGTGCCCCGGATCTGGGTCTTATGAACAGCCTAAAAATGCTGAGGTTAAATGCATTTCTAATATATGTTTTGCATGATTTATGGGAAAAAAAAACTTACTTCACATGTACTCTTTTGAAGGAAAGCAATGGCTGTGTTCGTTAAAATTTGTGTTCATGAGAAATTGTTACAATAACTTTAGAATTTCAAGTAAGCTTTGTGGCTTTTTCCAGGTAGGTTTTGTATAGAGTTTACTGAGTAACTGTCTTTGTTTGTTTATTGACCAAATCCGTTGTTTGCTTTTTTTTATTCTTGTAACAGCACTTGAAAATGGTTTACATTTCAAAGACTATTTTGCTTTCAGTATCGATATTTTACCATAAACAGATTTCATGGATGTTTCCATTCTTGACTAAAATTTGAGTCAGTTTAAACTGAAAATAAGATATTCTTTTGTATTATTCATGTATTTATAGCAGTACTATTAGTATATAAATATTTTTTTACTGGAAGAGTAGCATGAGTACCTCAATAACTATGAGGCCAACTGACCCAAACTCTTTGTAACATAAAATGCATTTTAACTTTGGGGAAATTCATAAAATATTAATATTCAGGAGTCAGTTGAAGATGAGATTTTCATGTGTAAGATACCTTTCATGAAACGCATGTTGGCAGTTATCCCATGATTACATCTTGGGTAATAGTGCCACCTGCTGTTCTCAGCCTGGTATTGCTGCCAGTTTAGAGTGGTTTGTGTCTACAAATGGAATATAGATTAAAATTTTGCCTTTTCAAAAGAAGGTTTATATTGGACCTTAACATCTGTACTAACTGATCTTTGTGTATCACTTGATAATATTTTTTAAGTCTGTAACAGTTGTATCATGTAAAATTTCAAATATAACTTGAAATGGTTGGTGAGCCTAATTTGTATGTTAACATCAACAGTAATGAACAAAATGTTCAATTTTAATTTTTTATCACAAAAGGAACAAAATGATTTTCCATGCAGTGAGTTAGTATTGATTGTTTTTAGTCTGTAGTGACTTTGCTTTCTGACTCCAGTATTTTTTATTTTACTATGAAATATGTATCCCTTCTACTGAAATTGTACAAACTACTTATGAAAGTAGTTTGAAAGTCATTTTATGAAAGTCATTTTATTTACCAATAATGTGTTTATCAGAAATGCTAATAGATACCTTTCCTTCGTGTTTACCATGTTAATGTTTAAAAACATCCTATAATTTTGATTTCTCCCAGTAACGTTGTTCCTTGTCTTTATTTTTACCTCACGGCTGTGAATAAAAGATACTTTATATGCTAGGCATTCATGCCAAGCATATAAATGATGAGTTTTCATTCACATTTTTCCTATTCTTAAAAGTGGTAAAGAATTTTTCAATGACAAATTGGCATGTAAAACTTAAGAGCCTTAATTTAAAACGATTTACTGTATGTTATTGATGTGTTTTATTCTGCTTCCCAAAATGACAGGATTATATTCAAGACCTATATTTGTGGGCATTGATATTTGAATTTTGAGTATGAAGCCCTTTAAAACATGTTTTATGCCTGTTTTCAAACAGAATGAAGCTGAGCTATTTACAAGACTAAAAATGTAAACCTCCCATGAATTTTTCAAATTTTAACTTAAATATCTCTCTTACTCTTTAATTTAAATATCACTGGTAAAATGTTTCCCACATTGAAAGGAAAAAGCTACATTGGTTTATTTTCATATTGTACGTCAGGCAAACTGGCTTTCTCTTATCTGCCCTGTCACTTTGTTAGTCCTGAAGTGATCTTTAAAGAAACACAAAGATAACGTTCTGGTTTTCTCTAATCTTTTTCCTTCCTTCCTTTATAATTTCTCCAATGCTATTTTGTTAAACATGCTGGCCCTTGGGCCAGCTTTTGTGATAATACTTTTATTTGTATTAGGAGCTGGTTGTATGTCCATATTTGAAGCTGCAAACACTATAAGCTTTAGACATCAAATACTATTCGTGAGCTCACCTCTGACTTTTAATACTAATGATGTGCTTTGTAAATCCAAATGAGAGAATATGTTTGAGAAAAACCCAAGGCTTCAAATAGTTGATACATATGAGACATCATCCTGAAGTCTGAAATACTATCTTTTGGTTGGGAATTAATGATGGTGAAATAATTGTGAGACTAACTAAGACCTATACAAACAAGTGTATTTTCACATTGATGAATTAAAGTTGGATCACATGGAATGGTATCCATTATGACTTTTCTCTGCCATATTAACACTATTATACATATAAGTAATAAAGAATACCATCCACTGGTATAAGTATGTTCATATTAATAAATTAGCTGGGCAAAGAATCTTCTCATTTTATTTTTTTTAATTTTATTTATTTATTCATGAGAGACAGAGAGAGTGAGAGAGGCAGAGGGAGAAGCAGGCTCCCAAGGAGCAGAGAGCCCGATGCGGCACTCGATCCCAGGACCCTGGGATCATGACCTGAGCCGAAGGCAGACGCTTAACCATCTGAGCCACCCAGGCGCCCGAATCTTCTCATTTTATGGTCTCAATTAGTACATTGCATAATTAAAATCCGCAGGAGCTTTTATTCTAAAGCATGTGGAACTATTTGCTCATCCATGACACTCTAACAGTACTTGCTTTTATGTTGTAAAATATATTCTTCCTAAGTTGGGAGTGTTGGCTCTAGCAGCGATTACTTCCAAACATTCCATGCATTATTTTTCACATGAGAAAGGACTGGTTAGAGCTATCAGGGACACATCTCCAGAAGACTGTCTTTCCCCTAAATAAACTGTAGGTTGCATAAGTCTATATAGTTACAATTTGCAGTCGGCCAAAAGTTGAAACAAAGATTTTTCATAAATTGTTAATTTTTATTGAAATTATTAAACCAAATTTCTTTTCATACTCTTTATAACACTTAGCATTTTAATCTTAGATCTGCAGGGATGTAAAAATTACTTTAATGCAAACAACTACCTTATTGTCAAACCACTTTTTATGGTTGTTTCTTAGAATGTAAATCTAGTTATTGTCCATGAAGTCTAAAATCCCAAAAATTTTTAGGTGCTTGTTGAATTCAGCTATGTATTCATATCATCTTAGAGCAAGAGCTTAAACAGTGAGTGTGTGAACCATAATGTTGCATTTTTCCTTCCCAGCCTAGCATGTGAAAAAAAAGAAACAAAAATATGAAACAATACATTTCTTAAAGCAATAACTGGAAAAGCAAAAGACTGAAAACAACTCAAATGACCACCTATAAGGCATTGGTGGAAAAAAGCTATCATAAAACCATGAAATAGATAACTATACAGCTGTAAAACAGAATAGGGAAGTCTCTATACTGGGGTAGGGTGATATTGAAGACATAATGTATGGTATGTTAATTTTGTATAAGAAAGAAGAGAATATGTATACTTATATTTTCAGAAAGAAACAAAGGAAGGATAAAAACCGAAACCTAATAAAAATGGCTAACTATGGATTGGGGGAAGAACTGAAAGAACAGGATAGGAAAGGAAACCTAGACTCTTCTGAATGATGTTTTGTGTTTTGACTTTGGAATCGTGTTTTATGCAACTAAAAAGCAAATATTAAAGACAGGAAACAACAAGTGTTGTCAAGGACATGGAGAAAAGGGAACCCTTGTGCACTCTTGGTGGGAATGTAAATTGGTGCAGCCACTGTGGAAAAACAGTATGGAGGTTCCTCAAAAAATTAAAAATAGAATTACCACATGGTCCAGTAATTCCACAATTCCACTTCTAAGTATTTACCCAAAGAAAACAAAAACACAAATTCAAAAAGATCTATGACCCCTGTGTCTATTGCAGCATTATTTACAGTAGCCAAGATATGGAAGCAACCTAAGTGTCCACTGATAGGTGAATGGGCAAAGAAGATGCGGTATGTGCACACACACACACACACACTGGAATATTACTCAGCCGTTTTAAAAAGGGATGAAATCTTGCCATTTGCAACAACATGGATGAACCTAGAGGCTATTATGCTAAGTGACATAAGTCGGACAGAAAAAGGAAAATACTATATGATTTCGCTTACATGTGGAATCTAAAAAGCAAAACAAAACAAGTGAATAACAAAAAGCAGAATCATATCTACAAATACAGAGAATAAACTGCCAGTTGCCAGAGGGGAGGAGGGTTGGGAGATGGGCAAAATGGGTGAAGGGGAGTGAGAGGTACAGGTTTCCAGTAATGGAATGAATAAGTCGTGGGAACAAAAGGTATAGTATAGGGAATATAGTCAATGGTATTATAATAGCATTTTATGGTGATGGTAGCTACACTTACGGTGAGCATAGCAGAACATATAGAATTGTTGAATTACTGTGTTGTATACCTGAAACTAATGTAACATTGTGTGTCAACTATACTCAAATAAAAAAATATTAATCAAAAGGACAACAGAACAAAAACCAAGGTTAAATCAAAAATGAATTGAAACAAATTGAACCTAGCTAGATATCTAGTTGGTAGCATAATCACATGGAGAATTATTTTAGGTAACTTTAGAGTATACTGTTTTGACATTTCATCAGTGGAATAATTCCTGAGATAAAAAGAACCATAAAGGAATTTTAAACTGTATTAATTCATCTTATTAATAGTGATATCAATCTTTTTATTTTGAAACTAATGCATACTCGACTCATATTAAGAGAAACAAGTAAGTACTTTTGATCATATCATTAAGATCTTTAAAGTGAGAGAAAAGATAATACAAATATAAAATCAGAGACTTTAAAATTCCTCTAATCTTTAATTTGATTGATAGTATCAGCATGAACTCATATTACTTTTTTTTCTTAAAATATGCATTTCCTGTCCCACCCACTGAAAAAGCTGAGAAGCAGTGACAATCCAGGAACAGTGAAACCCCTGGTGCCCAAGTTACTGTCTTTAAACATCATTCCCCACTAAAAGCAGTCCGAGCCATTTGGAGAAATAGCTAATTTCAGGTCTTGGGCAGGAACTGTACAAGATGAGCCCAGAACTTCTTGTCACCCCTTAATTATAAGGAATCATATCAAAAGGATGCAGGGCTAACTTCAGGAGGTCCCCACTACCCAAAGGCAGAATAATTTGAGCAACAAAATATGAAAATGATTACATGGAGTAAAATATGTTAAATATACAAATATTCAGGAACTCATAATGCTCATCTTTGGATCAAAATTGACAAGTAAAGGGAAAAATTAAACATTTATTCTGCCTTTCCTGTACAGACTGTTCTTTACAGTCAGCAAGGGAAGTTCTTCACAACAGAGGAATCAAAGCTAATAAATGCAGGGAAAATAATAGAATTGCAAAATCACCATTTTGCAACATTAAGTGAAATAATGGATCTAATCAACAAACATTAATGTCTGCCAAAAACATTAAGTGAATTGTTGATGAAGAACTTTATAATAGGGCCAGGCTGACATCACCTTGGACCCACTGATCAATCTTAACATCTTTAAAATTAGGGGAAGCATGTCCCGATACTGTGTAATGGGAATTATGCAGCATCACCTATGATGTATCCTTGACCAAAAGAAATTGAACCTGAATCTTATCTAGCCTCTACACCTCACTATTGGTTTACACAAAATATGAGGAATAGAGGAACATGTTAAATGACATCATAAGAATAAAATCATCCAGATCTAGAATGTAGAAAATTTTCAAGTGTAAATGATCCATTCTCTTCAATAAATAAATGGCAATGAAAGGGAGGGCCTGAGGACTGTCAGTGATTAAAAGGGATTTAAGATACTTATCAACCAAGTCTAATGTGTGGACCTTGTTTGGATCCTGTTTCAAACAAACTACCTGTAAAAAGAAATTTTTTTTGGACAATCAGTGAAAATTAAACATGGACTCTATCAGATGATATTAAGGCATTATTGATAATATTGTTGGATGTGAAGATGGTATTATAGTTATATTACTGTTTGGTTTTTTTAAGTCCATATCTGAAATGCCTACTAAATATTTAGGGGTGATATGGCATGATGTCTGGGAGGTACTTTTGAGTACTCCAGATCTACCCAAAAAAATAAAGTGACGATCAATAAATAAGTAACAGAGTTCATGACTATAGAAGCTGGTGATGGGTGCAGGTGGATTCATTGTGCTGTTAATTCCTTTTATATGTATTTCCATAATAAGTTTTTTTTTTTTTTAAAGCCCTCCCATGAGATTAGCCCAGATTAGCTTGCATCATTATAGCAGTACCTTCTCAGCAATCTTTTATTAGGTTTTAGGTGAGAGACTTGGTGTGTAGGAATGTGTATTTGTGGATCTCAAGGGGAAAATAGTTTTTTATTAGAGCTTAACTATAACATCTTTTCATCCAGTTAAATTCCAGAAGTCATAAAATTACTTCATAGAAAGAAAGAACCTTGCTTAGAATACTGTTGTTAACAAGCTTACACACCAAAATACACTGACATCATACCCTTTTTTTTTTTTTAGACCAAGCCACCCTGGTTGAACAAGTAAAAAGAGTAAAAGAAATTGAAGCCATTGAAAGTGATTCTTTTGTTCAGCAGACATTCAGATCAAGTAAAGAAGTCAAAAAGGTAAGTTTTCATCCAGACATTATGAATAAGCCTTTAGAATCCCACTGAGGAGATGCTTTATTAATGGATTTGACTTAAATGTAAGTGCTTCTTCTAACAGATAGATGAAGTAGGGTGAGCGAGTGTCAGCGTGTTATTGAGAGAGAGAGAATGAATCAGTGAGAAGCAGTTCAAGTTTAACTTGTAAAAATATATCTGATGCCATTTTTTATTTTAAAATTCACTGAGAAGACAAAGTAAAATGTCAACAGTTCTAAAGCAGTAATATGCATTTAATGAACATATAGTTTTCTTTTCAAGTGTCTACATCTACTTTCTGAATTGACACTGCTAGAGAAAAGTTAGAAGAGAGCTTTAACAATCCGATTATTACCCAAATAGTAACATGTGTCTGCACTCTTTGCCCAGATTGGTATCACTTATTCAACTCCAGTAAAAGGAGTTTTGATTGGCGTTTTATTTCTGTTGAATATTGCATGTATTCTTTCAATTATTATCAGGACCACCTTTAGGAATCTGTTCCTTTAGTCAGAAAAGGCATTCTACTGTGAGATACATGTATTCTTTAATAACATACATGTAGTAAAGACATGGTATTGTTACCCACTTATTCAAAAATATTCTACAGCTGTAAATATATTAATGACTGTATAGCATCCTGCTGACAAATTTATCATAATTCTTTTATTTTTTTCCTCTGACACTAGATAATTTAAGTAGTTGTAAGCTTGAAAGTATTAATACATGTTTGTAAATATCCATTATTATCCCCATAAGATCAATTTTTCAAGATGGAGTTACTCGCTTAAGGTTAATATTATTTATTTCTACACATGTTCCCAAAGTCATCCTCCACTAACATCCCAATCCAGATTCTGCCCACAAGTCCAAGGAGAGATCTGCCTCTCACACCATGGTTAACACCAAGTCCTTTTTCACATTTACTTACCTGCTAGGTGTAGTCAGGCAAAAATTGACCTTTTGTCCTCCTATTAGCATTTCTTTTGTTGCTTGTGACATGAACATCTTTTCAGTTACCATACACTTTTTAAATCTTCCTGGAGAAGTGACTCGAGCATGTGCTGATGCCTGAGTGTGCAGCACCAGCCATCCCTGGTTAACCCGTGGTCCCTGCCTTCATTTGCTGATTTCATTTGAACTTTTTGTAAAAGTTTGCCACCACAACTCCTAAAAAATGGTGGAACTGTAAAATGGACATCCATAAGTATAGTTGCTCATTTTATTTAATATCTTACTCTTGAATATCTTGCATATTAAAAGGTCATTCATATGCCCCCAAAGAATTGTAATTTACTTTTAAATTTACTTTCCTAATATTTGTTTTCTGAGGTTCACCCTGACTTCCCAGCTCTCACTGGACTCAAGATAAACAGCATTTTCTTTCTGTGGAAATACTTATTCCTCTCTAGTTAATATACCAGGTTTTCCTCTAAACAACTTTTTCCCTTTTGATACTAATTATTAATAATAAACTTATTTTTGGGCGCCTGGGTGGCTCAGTCAGTTAAGCGTCTGCCTTCAGCTCAGGTTATGGTCCCAGGGTCCTGGGATTGAGCCCCTGGGATCGGGCTCCCTGCTCAGTGGGGAGTCTGCTTCTCCCTCTGCCCTTCCCCCCCCTGCTCGTGATCTCTCTCTCTCAAATAAATAAAATCCTTTAAAAAAATTTTTAAAATAATAATAATAATATACTTATTTTTATTTCCATTGTTTTTCCTCCAAAATACTGGCAGCTTCTCCAATAACTAGCAAAACCAGCAATGAGCAAGGAAATTGATCAGAAGTGTACCTGATAAAGAGGAAGGAGGATGGGGCTTTGGGCTCAAAGAGATCTGAGTTTGAATCTTAACTCTCACACTTCCTGCCATGATTTATGGTCTTTAGCAAGCTTCTCAACTTCTTCATCCCTCAATTTCCAAATCCATAAAATAGAACCAATAATACCTACTTTTTGGAGTTGTTGAGGAGTAAGTATAATGAGTATCAAATATCTAACATGGTTCTTGATCCCATAAATGCTTATTTTTAAATAACATCCTCTAGCACCTAAATTATTCTGTATCTAAGTACATTCTGTAAACTAAGCATAGCGCTTAAAAACTTCTACTGTAGGTGCTCAGTCTGTTTTTGTTTTTGTTTTTTTTTTAAGATGTATTTATTTGACAGAGAGAGACACAGCGAGAGAGGGAACAAAAGCAGGGGGAGTGGGAGAGGGAGAAGCAGGCTTCCTGCAGAGCAGAGAGCTCCATGCAGGGCTCGATCCCAGGACCCTGGGATCATGACTTGAGCCGAAGGCAGATGCTTAACGACTGAGCCACCCAGGCGCCCAGGTGCTCAGTCTGTCTTAAGTATCAACACCTTACCCCATTTACATTTTTTAATATTCCCCAAGTTTCCATGCTCACCAGTAAGGCAGACCTCTTGCTGAGAAAACAGAAAATCTTTAGATCTGGTTTTACCTTAAAAGTCTTTTGAAAGGTATAAATGTAAAATATCTGTATATTTCAATTCCAGAATTAGTAATGTTTTCACCTCATTGTATCCCCTAGAAAAGTTTTGAAAGATTATTTCCCCTTAACCTCTGAAGGTTATTAATCTTAAGCTAACTGACTAAATCCAAGAGAAAAAAGTCTTCTTCCTCAATCTCTAATAAAAGCCTGTATAGTTAAATGGCTTTCCATGGGACCAATATAAAGGAATTTCACCTATATCTCTGATCAAAGGGACCATCATTATTAATTATTTTAATAACTAGTTTCTGTTGTTTCAGTGTTCAATGCCAAGTTGGAATTTTCACTCACCTTCAATATAGCTTTTCTTGCACTTCTAATTCAGATGCCACCTTTAGGGATAGAGAGGATTAAGATGAAATAGGGGCCTCTAGGGGCACCTGGGTGGCTCAGTTGGTTAAGCATCTGACTGTTGATTTCAGTTCAGGTCATGATCTCAGGGTCGTGAGATTGAGCCCCACGTGAGGCTCTACACTCAGTAGGGAGTCTACTTGAGATTCTCTCTCTCCCTTTCCTTCTGCCCCTCCCCCGCAACACATGCTCTCGCTCTCTCTAAAATAAATAAATAAATCTTTTTTAAAAAAAGATGAAACAGGGGCCTCTCAATTTCATAAGGAATGTTCATGAATCTGTGCAAGAAAAACCTATCTACTGTTTCAGCTGTCTTTTAAAAGAGGTGGCCCTTAACAATAATTCACACAAAGAAATAAAATCAATTCTGGAAGGCCTTGAGCTGGCTAGTTCTAGATTGGATAAGTATGAGGGAGAAGCAAAAGCAACCTAGAAATATTAATCCAGCACTGTGAGTTGAGCCACTTAAAAATGTATGTAATTAAAATATTTTACCAACATTTATTTCTTTCCTCTAAAATTAAAACCAAATAACAATAAATCTTAGGTTTAGCAGTTAGGAAGCAGTGGTCAAAAGCATGATATGTAGGGTCAGACAGATGCAGGGTCAGGTCTGATTCTGCCATTTACTGGCTATGTGTCCTTAAACCACATGATAACCCCATGGCTCTCTTATCTTAAAAGGGAGGTAATACCCCTGGCAGAAGTTTTTATAAGGATGAGCAAGATACTTTACATAAAATAGTTAGCCAAGCACCTGACACTCAGGAAATAAAAGCTGTTATTATTCTTCCTCTCCCTGCTTCTGCTCCACCTCTTCCTCTTCCTGAATGCTCAGGGCTGCATTTGTCTCTGGCTTCCTTAAAAGGAATTGGAGATGCAAGGATTCTCATTTTGGTTGGGTCACAGCTTGTTTTATGTAATTTTTTATGGTTTATAGACCCTACAATTCTCATTGGAAACTTGGTGACCTATTGTATTCCTAAGCAAATAATTTAAAAAGTACTTTACAGCTTTATGTAGTAGCTTAGTGGTTTAGTGTACAGACAGCAGCTTTGAGCCAATTTGTTTCAGCCCAGCATTTGGAAACATTAAAGCATGAAGCAAATGTTGTAAAACAATGTTGTAACATAGCCCCATTTTGTTTTTTATATTTAAATAACTTGAAGTGACTAAAATAATAATAGCTACCAATAATACTAGACATTTAGCATATGTAAGTTATCTAAAATCCCAGTAACCTTTATTTAAAACTAAGCAAGCTGAGGCTCAGCAAATTTTATTACCCATGGTCAAAGTGCTAATAAATGACAAGAGCATCCACACAAAATTTATTCAACTCCAGAGCCCATGTTTGTTTTTACTCATCCAATGTCTCTCATAATTGTGAACTCAGTGCACGTTCCCTATTGAAGTATAAAGAAAGCATTCACTAACAGGGGAGTATGCTTAAAAAAAAAAAAAGAAGATGGCATTTACCTTGGTGAATGTACAACAGTCTAAAGTATTAGCCATCTAACACTGGACTTTTATTAGTCACTGCATTTCAAAATGATCAGAAAAGCAGTGATGGGCCAACAGTGAATAAATTTACACTCAACTGTAATATAAAACAGAAGGCCAATTTATTAGTTTAGAAAACGGTATCCCTTTCCAGTTTCTAAAATGTCTGTGTCTGCAATATAAGGTAGCGATTCAGGATGCCCAAGAAGCTGAATTATTTATCAGGAGATTACTTAGCAAAAGGAGGTAAATTATCTTGAGGACCATTTCACCCAGATCATGGGGAGATAGGAGCTATCCCTGATGCACAGCAAAGACTAACTCTCTTGAGGACTGAATTACTCATGACCCAGGTTTCAACATCTTTCTCTTCTGGACAGTTCTACACACATTGGCATAAATTTTATATCTTTGAAAAAGGCTTCTCTATACTAACCACCCCTTCAGTTGATAGAGTCTTTCTTCAGCTGTGTGAATTCCACTAATTAAGCTAAGGAGCGGTTACCAGAAAGTGGCTATTTCCAATAACATGCTAGACATGTGTCTCCGTCAACATATATAGATTTAACAGGTTAACTCTCTGCAATCATCTCTCTCTTGTGTGAGTAGATAATTGGTAGTTCCTGCTATATCATCTTCAAGAACCAAGATGCAGTTTGTTTCCAAACTTCTGTCCCAAATAAGCTTATTGCCAGTTATTCAACCCTAAAATAGTTGTAGCTGGCAGACACCCCGCTATGTTCAGAAAGAGGATAAATAACCCTAAAGCAGCAGGGTCTAACTTACTCTTTTACTTGAAGTACATTTTAAAACAAGTTTTCCAAACTGAACCACCAGGTGGCAGTGCTACTCAAAGCCAGATACTTGATAGTGGCCATGTTGTGGGTTTTTTTATAGTCAAAATTTCTCCAACAGTTTTCCTCACTTAAATAAAGAAGCAGGGCGCCTGGGCGGCTCAGTTGTTAAGCGTCTGCCTTCAGCTCGGGTCATGATCCCAGAGTCCTGGGATCGAGTCCCACATCGGGCTCCCTGCTCTGCAAGAAGCCTGCTTCTCCCTCTCCCATTCCCCCTGCTTGTGTTCCTGCTCTCGCTGTCTCTCTCTCTGTCAAATAAATAAATAAAATCTTAAAAAAAAATAAAAAATAAAGAAGCAATTGATGATTCCTGTCATATATTTTTTAATTATCCACTTAAATAGTAACTTCCATGCTCTGATCCTAATCTCTGAAAACTTTACCTGAAATGTACATAAGCACTTCTCCAAGAAAATGTTAATGTACCGTAGGTATAAACAGAATGAGACCAGTTCACTTTTATAATAGAATGTTATCTCTGCCGCCTGAATATGTGTGATCCACATCTTTGGCAACTAGAATAACAACACTCCACAATTCTTCAAGGCAGTTCAATACTGCCAGTCTCCTAGCTGAGCCCTATCAAAGCATGGCTAAGACAGGCAGAATGACATGCTCTTCTGTTCTCTGCATGCAGCATAGACCAAAAAATGATGTCTGGACGTCATTAGATTAGCATACTTCCCACCTTTCCCTATGCAGAATGTTGGGCTTTACTGATCTACGTCCTCCGTTTTATAAAGGGTCAGTATAATATCATACAGGGCTGTAGGCCTTCTAGGCCTAGTATGTTGGAAATATAGAAAGGTTTGACACCTGGGGGTGGAGGTGGGGGGAGTATTGGCTTCAAAATACAAGAAGAAAACTGCCAGATTTAACAGTTATTTTTTTAAGTATCTCTATGTCCCTTGTTACAATGTGATTATGTCTTTATTTTGATATCTATTTGTAAGTTATCTGTCGGTTCCATTAGCAAAATGTGATCTCCACTTGGTACAGGGAACATACCTATTTTACTCTCCCTTGTGTACCCAGTGCTTAGCAGTTAGTAGCACTCAATAAATACTGAAGATGGATATCCAGTTCTAAGATAAATCATTCTAAGAAAGGATTAACTAATTTGTGTAGGTTTCATTTTCTAGATGTTTTTCCCAGTGACATCTGTTTTACCCTTCACTCAGAGAAGTAGATGTTCAGAAGTAGCTACATTAAAAGAAAATGGAGGTTCAAAAAGTACACATATAGAACCAGTAGGTGTAGAAAAAAGGCCGAGTAGTGGAATTGATCTCCCAGTCATCTTGGGTTTTTTTATTTTAATTTCCGATTTCAGCTTCTCATCTAGTCCATTTCATGTCATTCCTGCAGCCTTGCTGCTGATTAGCCACTTCCCTGGCCTTTTCCTTTCCCAGACAGGGAAGTATGGGAATTAGCGCAAGAGAGCACAGCATGACTGGCCTCTTCCAGGCAGCAGCAGTGATTTCTCGGTCCTCGCATCCGCAGCCCTGAGCCCAGCGCCTGGCACTAGTATTCCGTGATGGAATATTATCATTCAGCAATAAAATCGAATGACGTACTGATACATGCTTCAGCCTTTCATGGAAGAACCTTGAAAGCATGCTCAATGAAAGAGGCCAGTCACAGAAAACAAAACAAACCCACAACAACAAGAAACTACATAATGTATGATCTTTTGTATGAAGTGTCCAGAATAAGCAAATCCATAGTGACAAAATAGATGATATGCATAGGGATGGGGAGGCTGGGAGAAATGGGGAGCAGTGACTGCTAATGGGTATGGGGTTTTGTGGGAGGAGGATGAAAATGTTCTGAGGTTGCTTGTGGTGTTGGTCGCAAAATTCTGTGGATATGCTGAAAGCTATATGAATTGTGATATGTGAATTATATCTCATTGAGGCTGTTATTTAAAAAGCAAAAACAGGGTGCCTGGGTGGCTCAGTCAGTTAAGCGTCTGCCTTCAGCTCAGGTCATGATCCTGGGGTCCTGGGATCGAGCCCCGCATCGGGCTCCCTGCTCAGCAGGAGTCTTCTTCTCCCTCTCCCACTACCCCTCCGCCCTGCTTGTGCTCTCTCTCTCTCAAATAAATATTTAGAAATAATAATAATAAAAATAAATAAAAAGCAAAAACAAAACCTTTGAATTTGCTTTTCATCTCTAAAGAGACCAAATGAATGCTGGAGATTTGTTGCTTGTTTTGACTAATAGAATTTAGATTTATGAAATGTGTTTTTCTATAGTATAGACACCTAAGTCCCAATTTCTCAAGACAAACATGCTGATCATAAAAAAAAAAATCAACATTTTCTCCATGTTTTTGTATTTTTTTGCTTGTTTTCAGAATTGTTTCTTACTCATCACCCAGGGTCTTTTTATGATTAGTATTATCTCAAAGGAGACTAAATGAACAATTGCTATTCCAAATAAAAAATATTGTTAAGGCAGAATTTTAATTATATATTGTGATCTAATTAATAAAACATTTATGTATCATGTTTCAGTCCGTGGAGCCTGGTGAGGTGAAGCATGCAGCTGCGACATCGGGACCAGCAACAGTAGTTCCTGACCCTCCCAGTAGTGAAAAAGAAATAGACCCCAGCAGCATCCCCACTGCCATCAAGTACCAAGATGACAATTCTCTGGCCCATCCGAATGTAAGATCCTTAGATCTGAAGAATGTCCACTGAAGTCTACTTGACTGAAATGAATTCAAACTGTTGTCATTTTGTGCTGATGACAAAAAGACTGTTGGAGGAAATGGATTCATATATTCCTATTTGCTAGAAATAGGCAGCTGACCCCCATCCCTTAGAGCAGTTACATGGATTTGAATCTGGTATGATCCAAATCGTGTTGTCTGACTTTTAGAAGTAGTCTTCCTATGCTTAACAAAAATAGGCAAAAAGAAGAGGTTGGTTGGTTTTTTAAATCTGGCACTAAAAGATCTACTTCTGCCTCAGCTCTCATTGGTTCATTGAACTGAGCCTGTCACGGACATCGTATTTTACTATCTACTCTGAAGTCGTGTCATTCCGCTGTGTCTCTGAGAAAAAGCGTAGGAAATAAACTTCACAAAACACGGCATAAAATTGTTAACAAACAATGTTGCTATTACACTTTTTCTCCAAGACTTTCTAAACATTATTAATTCCAAATAGATTATCTTCAGTTGAGAAGTCACCAAAAGTTAAACAGTATCCAAATCTTGTGCTGAAAGATGTATTCTGTAAAGGTAATTTATGTTACATAAGGTCAAATCCAAGTTATTGGCAAACAATAACATTTTTCCTTTTTCTTTTTCTTATTTCAGTTATTTATTGAGAAAGCTGATGCTGAGGAAAAGTGGTTCAAGAGATTAATTGCTCTCCGACAAGAAAGGTTAATGGGCAGTCCTGTGGCCTAAGTAATATATATATGGTTGAATTAACAGTAACATTGGAAATGTAGGTTTTTAAATCCCAATATTAACTTTTTACTCTTAAAAAGTGGTTAGCTGATTATGTGAAAAGGTAATATTTCATTCATTTTTCATGTAGGCTTGAATATTTGTTGATTTGAACTTAATCAAACATTGTGAATATTAAAACTAGTGTAAAATTTAATGCATGAAAATATCATACTGTTAATAAAGTTAATCCTAAAAATATCAGTGGTAAAATAAATGGTACACAGTAGTGTTTGAGTAAAACTGGAAAAATATCAAGTCGTCATTTAAGGATACAATTTTGATTAATCATGCATATGTAAGAATCAAACTATATGCTATCCATGTGAGATTTCATCTTCCATGTATTATGAAACCATTTTTGAATCTTTTATTTCACCTTATTGTAAAAATTTAGGCAGAATAAAAAGCACTGTAAACAATCTAAGTAGAATGAGCATGTTAATCCTAGAGGAAAAAAATATTTTTTGAAAAACGTTTCTTGAAAATTAAATAAATTGACAATTTATTGCTTAGAGATCAGCATTTACTAAGTGTTCCTTTTAAAAATGTTAGCAGATCCCAGCTCATTCCTCTAGAAACCATATGTTCATGGTAGACCTCATCAGTTGACCAAATACCCATGATGGGGAAATCATTTCTGAGAAAGCTGGTAAGAGCTCTCACTTCAGTCTTACTTACCCAACTGCTATTCCCTACAGAGGAAGCCAGCTAATTGTAATTTTGATAAAGCTATCTGTCATTGTAGAATACCTTTCTCTAGTAGCTGAATGAAAATCAAGTATGCATTCCATACTAAACATGCCAGAGATAAAGATTTCTAGGCCTTGCCTTACGAAACTAGTTTTCAACAGCTGACATGAATATTTCCCTTCTCTTTTGTTCTGTTGTCTGGTCTCACTCTAATTTGGTCTCTATGAAGACTGTGCCTTGGAATACAAGATAAACCTGTAAAGTTTTTAGGAGATTACCAATATATAGGACAGTTTAAAGCCATCTTTGTTATATTTCTGGAACTACTAAAATTCTAATTTCTGTTAAAAATTTTTTAAAAATAGGGGCGCTTGGCTTAGTCAGTTAAGCATCTGCCTTCAGCTCAGGTCATGATCCCGGGGTCCTGGGATTGAGCCCCACATTGGGCTCCTTGCTCAGTGGGGAGTCTGCTTCTCCCTCTCCTGCTCCCCCTACTTATGTTCTCCCTCTCTCTCTCTCTCTCTCTGTCAAATAAATAAATAAAATCTTTTAAAAATAAATAAAATTTTTTTAAATATAAAGATTCCAGTTGCAAAAGGTATGGAAAATAGACTGATGACAAAATACTTGTTTTCATATAAACATGGTTCACATTCTAAGTAGGTGCTAGTGGTCTTTTCTTTTCTTATCTTTTCTCTTCTTTTTTAGCTGTAAGTAAAAGTGCCCAGCATAAACTCAGGTTTATGTGATCATTAATATAGATACACACATTTTTAGTGACTAAAAAAGGGAAATATTTTGTATTTCATTCTTTGCATAACTTGTAAACAGTAAAAGGACTCTCACTCTTTTGGAAAGTGTATTTTACAAGAATATGGGTTGTCATTTGGGCCACTAGTTATTCTCCAGAGAACCTGGAGTAGGCATTTTTTTCCAGTATGCCTGATCCTCCTTACCTATAACTAGTGAAAATATTGTGATCTCTGTTAATTATATTTAACACCCATGTTCCTTTGTGGCAAGTAGCCCAAATACAGAAGTTTAAATTACAGTTGACTTGTATTTTAAAGCTAAGTTTTTCACAGAGATGGAGAATCAAGTTATTTTTTTAACTAACTAAACTTTAGTCCCTGCAGGAACTCAATAACTATTCCCCTCCTTCCTGATTTCCACTATGATTCATTTTAATGTATTATTAACTTCATTTGCCTACATTCCTGTTGAAGACTACAATATTACCACACAAGCCAAATCAAATTTAATGAGAAAGACTTCAGAGAATACTATCAAATCTATCACCATACTCAAGCTAGGTGATGCATGCTGGCCTTCTTTAATATCCTAATATAATGAGTCTGTAAAACACAACAATCCCTTCAATGTCACTTGACTAATGATAACAATTTGGACTTACATGAGACCTTGGTGTTTATTGAAATGTTGACTTCATACAAAATAATGAGTGCTCGTAATATAAGTTGGGTTTTCATTTCTGACTACATTCTTAGGGAAAATGGAATAAGAACATTAAGTCATTCAACCTTCTTCACTTCAGCATCCTCACCTGTAAAATGAAAATGCTAAGAGTGGACCTGCCTTCTTTGATTTTTCAGCAAAATAACATAAAAGAATGCCCTTCATAGAAAAAGTATTCCGTTTATGCCAAGATAACATTTTAGCATGCTAGCCATCTTAATGAAATATGGAACAAATAGTTGCACGGGTAGTGGTTTGAAAAGCTGCACCCCAACATCAGTGTACTCGTTATGTATGCTCTTGAAATGCCATGGTCAGTGGATTCCATCCCAGCTTTGTCCCCAGCTTTCCCTGATCTCCCTCCCTGCCAGGAACACAGGAAACCCTATTTTCTCTGCAGTTAATGACCTATATCTTCTACTTACTTGAAGGATCTCAGGTCTTCTTCAAATTTACCTACTTATTCATTAATCTCTTTTTTTTTTAAAGATTGGGCTGGGCACCGTAAGTGCAGTTGGGTATACACAGGTGAATCTAGTGGGGATCCTGCCTCCAAGAGGCTTAGTTATAAAGCCCAGACATGTATATAACATAAGAAATACAATACTTAGTGGCAGAGGAGAGGATATTGTTGCAGTGAAAAGAGAAATTACTCCAAGTTAGAAAATTATGGAAGACTTCATGGAAGAAATCACAACTGATGAAGAATTGAAGGATAAGATGGCTCCTGGAGCCACAAAGACTCACAGCCATCCTCCTCCATTTTCCTAATAGTCGCCCTAGAAGGTTGGGAACTATCACAGTTCTAATCCAGAGAAGAATCCCTCTTGTGAAAGACCCAAGTAGCCCTGTCTCTCAATCTTATGAAAAGTTCAGGCAAAATTTGAGGTTCCTGGTTACCCTTTGGCCTTCTCTGATCATTTCTTCCTTTTGGTGGAAAATTGGATGAATAAGCCAACCCTTCATTTGGCCACAGGCATCAACAGTCTTGTATCACCACGAAGATGACGTGAGCCGAGACATGCAAAGGTAACTCAAAGGAGACTTTCAGGACCTCTGAGAAAGTATTGCACCTGCCAGTAAGGCCTTGCACAGCTTTGTGGATCCCTGGGCGCTCCCCGGCCCTCTTTGTTTTTCCACTGGGTACTGTGATAGAAAGCATCATTTTGGAACTAAAAGATACAGTCCACCTGTCTGTGGTTAGATCCTACCCCAAATTTTTCCTTTCATTTGGGCATCCAGTGAAAATCCGAAAGTGAACAAATAAGATAGTAACAAAAGCTGGAAATGAAACAAGACAGGTAACATTTTTGATCACTGAACTATGGATGAATTGGTCTGGAATTCTTGTCCCCATGTTACTCCTTCCTTCCCCCTTTTCCCTATCCCAATTCATTGTTGAGTATTACAGAAGGAATTTTATTTTTTTTTAAGAATTATTTATTTTAGAGAGAGAGCAGGGGGGAGTGGCAGAGGGAGAGGGAGAGAGAGTCTTAAGCAGACTTTGCTCTGAGCACAAAGACCCTGAGATCATGACCCTGAGATCTCGACCCTGAGCCAAAACCAAGAGTCAGATGCTTAACCAACTGTACCACCCAGGCGCCCCTACAGAGGAATTTTAAACCAGCTCTTGAGCGTTACTCAATTGATACAGTACTTGAATTATTTAGAAAGTGTTTAAATGCCATCCTTTAAATGTAAGCCTGACTCCTTGGAACTCCGTCATGGAATAATGAAAAAGCATGTCATCTTCACAAGAAAATACTTGAGTCTTTACCACAGAACAGGAGTAAAAATAAAGGTAAGAAAGAACACTTTGTGAATTCTCTAATCATCTTCACCCTTTATTACAGGGATGGACATTGGTCAGTATATTTAACTGGTGGGGTTTTTTTCCTAAATCAAAGAAAATGCTCTTATCATTTGTATTTCCAAGTTATTTTTGCTATCATTGTACCCCCAGGATCTAGCCCATTCTTGACCACAAAGAAAGCTCTCAGTAAATATTTTCCAATGAAAGAAGAATGAATTTGCCCATGTTGAATGAGCAGTCTATTTAACAGTCTGGTTATTTAAATTACTTAAGCTATTTGGAGCCAGTATAAAAAAATAAATAGGTGTCTACGTATATACCAAAAGAATTATAAGTACAGTCTCAAAGAGATGCTTGCACACCCATGTTCATAAAAGCATTATTCACAATAGCTAAAACATGGAAGCAACTCAAGTGTCCATGGATGGATGAATGGATAAGTAAAATGTGTATACATACAATGGAATATTATTCAGCCTTAAAGAGGAAGGAAATTCTAAACGAAATAAGTCAATCAGAGAAAGAAAAATACCGGGGCGCCTGGGTGGCTCAGTCGTTAAGCGTCTGCCTTCGGCTCAGGTCATGATCCCAGGGTTCTGGGATTGAGCCCCGCATCAGGCTCCCTGCTTGGCGGGAAGCCTGCTTCTCCCTCTCCCCCTCCCCCTGCTTGTGTTCCCTCTCTTGCTGTGTCTCTCTCTGTCAAATAAATAAAATCTTTAAAAAAAAAAAAAAAAAGAAGACAAATACCATATGATCTCATTCATATGTGGAATTTAAAAAACAGAACAGATGAGCAAAGATTAAAAAAAGAGAAAGAGACAAACCAAGAAACTCTTAACTATAGAGAATAAACTGATGGTTACCAGAGCGGAGGGGTGGGGGGGGGAATGGGTTAATCAGGTGATGCGGATTAAGGAGTGCACTTTTGATGAGCACTGGGTGATGTATGGAATTGCTAAATCACTATATTGTACACCTGAAATTAATATAACACCGTATGTTAACTAAAAAAGGAGGAAGGAAATTCTGCAGTACCCTACAACATGGATGAGCCTTGAGGACATTATGTTAAGTGAAATAACCCAATCACAAAAAGATACAAACTATTATGATTCCACTTATATGAGTTACTCAGAGTAGTTAAACTCACAAAGACAGAAGGCATAATGGTAGTTGCGCAGGCTGGGGGAGGGGGAAATAGGGAGTTATTGTTTAATGGGTAAAGAGTTTCAGTTTCATAAGGTGAAAAGAGTTATGGGATTGGATGGTGGTGATGGTTTCACAACACTGTGAATGTATTTAATAACACTGAACTGTAGACATAAAAATGGTTAAGATGGTAATTGCTATGTATATTTTACCACAATAAAAAAAAATCTATCCTAAATAAATGTCATGGGTAAGTACAGAGTACATAGTACCTTTCTGTTGCGTTTGGGGCTACAACAGTGGGGTAGAGTTTAAGCAAGGATCTTACTAGTTCTACACTAGACCAGACTTTCTGGTGTAATTTTTTTGTATTGCTTAAATAATATTTCAAATGGTGTGGCTGTGGTCATTAAGGGTCCGCTGGCTCCTATGATTGCTGTCCTTGCAAGCTAGAGGCCAGTGTTCAAGAAGTAAAGGCTACCAGTATAGTAATACACCACTGTAGACTCAATAGTGTACCATTTTATTTTTAGATCTTGAGAAGGAATGGCAAAATGATCCTGCTACAGCTCTCAGGCAGAATGATGAACTGAACTGACCCTCTCTTAGCATCTTGTAACTTGATACGTGGGCTGAAATCCCACAGTGTAAAAAATGTAATAGAGTGGAGGCTCCCTTCATAATCTTTTTAAAAATGAACCGCTAAAATCCCATGTCTTATGTAAACTCCATAACTACAGTCTATCTACCTGTGAATGTTCCGCAAGAATTATGCCATAAATTAAAATGGAATTGAAAACATAAATGAGAAATAAATGTTTTCCAAATACCAGCACGATGAATGAATGACTACTGTGAAAAATTCCTAGATTTTTTAAACAAATCCCGTAACTGGATTATTTATTTAGCACCATTGTAGCTTCTCTGTCTTCTCTTTCTGCTATAGTACGTTTAGTTGGCCTGGAGAAGAAAACTCATACTATTAAGAGTTTGAAAAAAATACTCTTTTCAAAATGCTGGTATTTGAATCTGCTGCAATCTCAGTACGTGAGGTGAAAATGGAAAGTCATCCAAAATGATCATCTCCCATAAATATAGTTTTCTGCATGTTTAAAATATTTCATTAAAATTTGTGGACCTGCCATAGAGCATAATCAGCACCCCAAGTCCTGTGTTACTTAACAGCTGTTCCACCGGAAACACTTGAAGGCGAATGCCTATTCACATTAACACTGTTCCTACAACCACGCTTGTGTTTCAGAGGTCATGTGGGCTGCTTTCAGAAAAAGATGCTCAGAGACTTTTAACTTCCCTTCTTTATAATTAATAAGAGGGTAACGAATATGTTAGCATTCACCATAGCTTAGAAAATACCAGAGACTCCATTTTTATTTGTTGTCCTTAAGTTGAAATTCCAATCTCTAAGTATTCTCATCTTGCTATAATAACTGTGCAATGTAATTCCCAAGAGATGTTGTTCGATTAATTTCTAAATCCCTTTGAAAGGCATTTAAGCGGGGATGGGGGGATGGGTTAGCCTGGTATTAAAGTATTAAGGAGGGCACGTACTGAATGGAGCACTGGGTGTTACATGCAAACAATGAATCATGGAACACCATCAAAAACTAATGATGTATGGTGATTAACATAACATAATAAAATAAAATTTTTTTAAAAAGGCATTTAAACAGACCTTAAACAGCTTTGGAACAGTTATTAAAATATGCTTTTTCTCTTATTTTTTTAAAAGCTACCTTAAAATTCTCACAATTTATGATAAAAATTTCTGTCCTTTTGCCAGCAAAGACAGCAGAACATTAAAATGTGTTTTTAGGGGTGCCTGGGTGGCTCAGTTGGTTAAGCGGCTGCCTTTGGCTCAGGTCATGATCCCAGGGTTCTGGGATCAAGCCCCACAACAGGCTCCTTGCTCAGCAGGGAGCCTGCTTCTCCCCTGCCTGCCATTTCCCCCTGCTTGTGCTTGCTCTCTGTCTCTCTCTCTCTCTGTCAAATAAATAAAATCTTTTTAAAAAATGGCCTTTCATTAAAAAATAATAATAAAATAAAATGTGTTTTTACTTGGGGAGTTAAAATATCAATCTAATGTTTAAATGTCACTGGGAGATTTAAATATTGGATTCTAGTTCAAATGTGCAATGTGTATATTAAATGTGAATGGCCACTATTTTATTAAACTAGTTCTGTTTCTCAATACTTCAAAGTGTACTCAATCTTCATGTATATGTTCTCTATAAATTATATAATTTAAATATGCCAGCTAGCAAATGGTCACATAGAATTTATTAAATGTGCTCATTTGCTAGCCTTGTATAAATACAGGCAACATCAGCCTGATAAAAGAATAACGAGAGGCAACCCACAGAATGGGAGAAGATATTTGCAAATGACACTACAGATAAAGGGCTGGTATTCAAGATCTATAAAGAACTTCTCAAACTCAACACCCAAAAAACAAATACTCAAGTCAAAAAGTGGGCAGAAGATATGAAAAGACACTTCTCTGAAGAAGACATACAAATGGCTAACAGACACATGAAAAAATGTTCATCATCATTAGCCATCAGGGAAATCCAAATCAAAACCACATTGAGATACCACTTTACACCAGTTAGAATGGCAAAAATGGACAGGGCAAGAAACAACAAATGTTGAAGAGGTTGTGGAGAAAGGGGAACCCTCTTACACTGTTGGTGGGAATGCAAGTTGGTACAGCCACTTTGGAAAACAGTGTGGAGGTTCCTCAAAAATTTTAAAATAGAGCTACCCTATGACCCAGCAATTGCACTACTGGGTATTTACCCCAAAGACACAGACGTAGTGAAAAGAAGGGCCATATGCACCCCAATGTTCATAGCAGCAATGTCCACAATAGCCAAACTGTGGGAAGAGCTGAGATGCCCTTCAACAGATGAATGGATAAAGAAGATGTGGTCCATATATACAATGGAATATTACTCAGCCATCAGAAAGGATGAATACCCAACTTTTACATCAACATGGATGGGACTGGAGGAGATTATGCTAAGTGAAATAAGTCAAGCAGAGAAAGTCAATTATCATATGGTTTCACTTATTTATGGAACATAAGGAACAGCATGGAGGACATTAGGAGAAGGAAGGGAAAAATGGGGAGGGGGAATTGGAGGGAGAGATGAACCATGAGAGAGAGACTATGGACTCAGAGACAAACAGGGTTTTAGAGGGGAGGGGGGATTGGTTAGCCCAGTGATGAGTATTAAGGAGGGCACGTACTGCATGGAGCACTGGGTGTTATATGAAAACAATGGATCGTGGATCACCACATCAAAAACCAATGATGTATGGTGACTAACATAACATAATAAAATTTTTAAAAAATAAAAGAATAACATAATGGAAGTTGTATCAAGAATTAACCTTTTTCTTTTTTTTTTAAGATTTTATTTATTTATTTGACAGAGAAAGACACAGCGAGAGAGGGAACACAAACGGGGAGTGGGAGAGGGAGAAGCAGACTCCCTGCCGAGCAGGGAGCCCGATGCGGGACTCGATGCGGGACTCGATGCGGGACTCGATCCAGGGACTCCAGGATCATGACCTGAGCCAAAGGCAGTCGCTTAACCAACTGAGCCACCCAGGCGCCCAAGAATTAACCTTTTTCATAAGTGATATCTTCAACATTTTTGTGACTTGAGGTTATTTCATTAATTAAAAAAAAAACAAAAAAAAACCCAAAACCAAGAAAGTCAAGTCATCCATATGCAACCAGTTTTTGTTAGGCTGCTGCCCTGCCCCTCCCCCTCCCTGCCAGGTGGTCATTATTAACAGTCCCTCCCAGCCCTGCCCTATGTTTAAACAAATACATCTCTGTAGAGATACTGATATATGGGCTCTCTTTCCAGACCATGGAAACAGATTGGTCTGCAGTTAACTTTTTCCCCTGATATTATGCCTTGGATAACTTTCTGAAGCTGTACATCTGTGCGCCTCATTCTTTTTGAACGGCTGCATAGATTTCCTAACAGTGGACCTGCTAAGCCATAGCGTACGTACCTTTTGTATTTATACTACAGTAGCCACAGTAAATAAACTTTCAAATTAGATTATTTTACGCAAATTAAGATTGCATCACTCTCTTCTTCAAATCATTTAAGAACTGAAAAGTCACCTTATAATTAGGATGCATTTTATGCAGCCAGTTCCCTCCATAGTCCCCCTAAAATCATTGGTCACGGTGTCCCAGGAGGCTGACCTTTATAGACTGCAGCACCCGGTTTCCCTTGCGCTCCAGCCTTTGGCTGGGTTCAGCCAATAGGCGGCACTGGCAGGAAGTCAGAGGAAGGAGCAGAAAGAATTGGGTATCTGTACCTTTGCTGGGCCATATAGCTGCTTTCCTAAAGTCACAGCTCTAGGAGGCTAATCCCTTTCCCAAGGGTGCATCTCTCACCATGTTCTAGTCACAGCTCCTTCCTCCTGCCCCTCAGACCTGGGGGCTGGAAGTTTCCTATAGCTACTGCTCCCTGATTGGGGCCCTTAACCCTGTCCACATCCCTGTATTTAATACCTTCATTAAACGCTTTTGCCTATGTCATCTGTTTCCTGCTGAGACCAAAGCTGATAAAATTATCTTCAAGGGCAGTGTATCAATTAGGATTAATTAAGTATAGCCATTTCATAACAATAGCATAACAACAATAGCAGCAACAAACAATGGCTTAAAGAGGAAAAATGTTTCTCTCTCAAGGAAAAGACATTTAAAGGCAGTTATGATGGAGTCATATGTCAGGGACTGGGGCTCTTGTTCCACCATCTTCGGTCGATGGCCACTACCACGTGCTTCAGTCTGACTGAGGCTGTAGCTAGCATTCTCACATTCCACATGCCCACAATGCAGGCAGCAGAAAGGATGTCCTCCCTGCCTTTTAAGAAGACTAAGAAGTTAGGGGCGCCTGGGTGGCTCAGTAGCTAAGCATTTGCCTACGGCTCAGGTCATGATCCCAGGGTCCTGGGATCGAGCCCCAGATTGGGTTCCCTGCTCCGCGGGAAGCCCACTTCTCCCTCTCCCGCTCCCCCTGCTTGTGTTCCCTCTCTCGCTGTGTCTCTCTCTGTCAAGTAAATAAATAAAATCTTAATTAAAAAAAAAAAGACGAAGTTAACAGAGACCTGGAAGTTTATATCAACACCAACTGAAACTTAATCAAATGACTGCTCTCCTGTTGCAAAAAAGTTTGGGAAATGTAGTGTTTTAGCTCGTCAGAGCAGAAAATACCCTGATAATTATGAATCAGTCATAAGATAATATTTCCTTTAAAAATACAGTAAAATCCTGAAACAGACTTAACTTTAGAGAAGAAATTGATGGTTACCACAGGGGAGGTGGGTGGGGGAGGGGGGGAAAAGCTGATGGGGATTAAGGAGGGCACTTGTCATGATGAGCACTGAGTAATGTATAGAATTGTAGAATCACTGTATTGTACACCCAAAACTAATAAAACACCGTATGTTAACTATACTGGAATTATAATGGAAACTTAATTAAAAATAAAAATATAGCTAGCAAAATCCTGAAGAAACCCAGCTACATAGCCCATCTACTCATTCAAATTTCCACTAATTCAGAAAACAATTTCAAGGAATACTGCTGGGTGGCATGTTCCCTTTCCCAGCTCTCCAAAGGCTACTAGACACCCTTTTCATGAAGTTATATTAAGCAGGAACAGCAATAGTTTATATGTAAACATTTCAAACACCACGTGAGTGGCATTTAGATGCTGAGAATTCCTAATCACTACTGTTCTTTAGCTTTATTCCAGGCTGATACTAATCAGTTAGGGGTGGTTCTCTGAGCCTGCATGTATCACCTTTAGAGAGATGTGGCACGCATGTTTCAGCTTGACTTTATGTCGTCCTGCTGTGATCTCTTGGGTGAGGATCCGGGGAGGCACCAAGTCATCAGTGTAACTCTCTGGTGCCTGACCACCTCTTTATACATGTAAGTAGTTCCCATGTCTTTATTCAACTTTGTCTCCTTTAAAGGAAAGGGAAAAAAGACCCTTTCATTCATCTTATATTGTAAGCACATGGAAAATGCTGAATTCAATTCTAATTCTACATTTACCAAGCAACCTTTGATCAGTGGTTTCTGTCTTCACCAGCAGGGGCATGTCAACAAATATTGTAATTTGCTAAAGATTGAATTAACCAGGTGCATGATTGTGTATGAGTGAAGCAATAAATTTGAATTTTTTAGCCTGCTCTTACTCCTGAGGAGCCAAGAAAAACTAAGGTAAATGAGAGGCATAGTCTGCATCTTTCTGTCTTTAGAAGAAATGGTTGAAAACAGGTCTCCTAATGCTTGTATCAAGGTAGCAGATCAGCTAGAAATTAGGGGCAGAAGCCCCAACTAGTAACAGAGGTACATTTGCGTGGAGCATGCCCTTGCTTATATTTCTGGGAACCAAGTGAGTCAGCAGAAGGGGATGACAAGAGAGATAGATGAGAACCTCAACTCCAACATGTAAGCCAGAGATAGCAGTAGGTAGTAGACTATTTGTTATATGCTGTGATGGCTTTAAAACATGTCTGCAAATTCTTTGATACTTTTCCCATTGATAGGTGGGGGGTCTAAGTCCCCTTCCTTGAATCTGGGTCAGTCTTAGTGACTTGCTTTTAACCAAAGAATGCATCAGAAGTGGCCAGCATAACTTCCAAGGCTGGTTCAAGAAAGGCCCATGCCTACTTCCCAGGATCCTAACCCCTGGAGCCCCGAGCGGCCATTAGAAGAGGACCAACTACCCAGGAGCTGCCCTGTTGTGAGAAAACCCAGGCAATATGGAGAGTCCCCAGGTTGGTGTTTGGGCTGACAGTCCCATCTGAGGTTGCAGCCAACACCCAGCATGTGAGTGAAGACATCTCCAACCTCTGAGTTTCCCTAGCTGAGGCCCAGAGGTAAGCCATCATCATTCCCCTGTCTAAATTCCTTACCCATGGACTTTATGAGTGTCATAAAATGGCTCTTTTGTACCACAAAGCTTGGGGGTGGTTTGTTGCACAGCAATAGTAGTCAGAACACCAACCCTATGGAGCCAGTGAAAATCTGG
This sequence comes from Mirounga leonina, assembly GCF_011800145.1. Taxonomy (NCBI): domain Eukaryota; kingdom Metazoa; phylum Chordata; class Mammalia; order Carnivora; family Phocidae; genus Mirounga; species Mirounga leonina. The sequence continues at coordinate 51,906,066 of NW_023270268.1, forward strand.
TTGAACTAAGCACGGATCTTTACATGCAAGTCTGCTGGAAGCTGGCTGATTGCCGCTGTTGAGGCCACGTGACATGGTATGGGCTTGTGTTGTCTACTGAATCGACTCTACTTCCTGAATCTCTGTTCCACCACCTAGTAAACAGAATTGGGGAGGGCGCCTGGATGGCTCAGTCCATTCAGCAGCAGACTCTTGGTTTCAGCTCAGGTCATGATCGCAGGGTCATGAGATTGAGCCCCAGTGGGGCTCTGCACTCAGCGTGGAGTCTGCTTGAGAGTCCCCTTCTCCCTTTCTCTCTGCCCCTCTCCCCCAACGCATGCATGTGAGCCCTCTCTCTCAAGAAAGAAAAAAAGAAAGAAAAGAAAGAAAAATTTAAAAAAAAACAAAAAAAACCCAGAATGGTAATTCTTATCTTGCAAAGTTCCTGTGTGGATTAGAGTTGTATGTAAAACACTCAGCACAGTGCCTACCAAAGAACTAGAATCAATTAAAAAATAGTTTAAAATTGCAATGCTATAATTTTCTGATTTTGTGTTCCCTGTCATTTCACTTAGAATGAAGCTTTACTCTCTTGTGAGTGACGTTATCCTATAAAAGCCACCTCACCATATCACCATATACAGCTGAGTCGGACAGACAAACCTATAAGAGTGTTTGTGTTAAATGATAAGTATAATTAGAAAATGAGAGTGCGGGTGCCTGGGTGACTCAGTTGTTAGGCGTCTGCCTTCGGCTCAGGTCATGATCCCAGGGTCCTGGGATCGAGCCCCTCATCGGGCTCCCTGCTCCGCGGGAAGCCTGCTTCTCCCTCTCCCACTCCCCCTGCTTGTGTTCCCTCTCTCGCTGTGTCTCTCTCTGTCAAAAAATGGATAAAATCTTTAAAAAAAAAAGAAAAAAGAAAATGAGAGTGCCATGTAAAAACAAATACAGGGTTATTTAGCACACTTAGCTAGAAATCAGCGTGTCCTGTAAAACTGACTGCCATGCAGAAGATTGAATGAACCATAATCATCAAAATGAGAATTAAAAAAGAAAATTAATTCCCAAAGGAAATCACTGTAGATCTCATTAGTTCAGGAATAACCTACCTTAGGACTTTAATTAAAAATAATATTTATTCCAAATAAATGAGTGCTGACAGGTTTCTGCAGAATCCATAATCTTGGTTATGCTAAATCTTCTTATATTAAGGCAGACATCGTTAATCTCATCTGAGATACCCTCCAGTCTGACAGCTCTTACAGCACTGGGGCAATGTCTTGCAGCAGGCCTTTTTATCTTCACAAAGGAGTTCTAACTCATGCAGATACCTAATGTAAAAAGGTCTAGGCAATTAGAGACATCACTCTGAGATCTACACTGGCATTTTATCACGTTGGAAAGCATCGCATAATGAGTTTGTTTTCAAACGGAGGCCAATATCCCAACCCTACCATCAAATTAACAGTGGCTATTTTATTATTTTCTTTATTGCTACAATTCTTTTCTTCCAGAAAATCATCAGGTGTTTTATAAAAATGCATAGAATATGGCAAGATAAAAGAGAAATTTTAACAAATCGATGAAGAAAATAGGGCAAAGGAGGGAATGAGAGTAGAAAACGTAGGAAGAAGTTAGAAGGAATCAGGTTAATACCCAAAAAGCCTACTGTAAAGTTTATAAAGGTATGCACTTTCAACCAGTTTGTTGTACTCCATTATGACAGCCCTGAGAAACTTATAACAGCTCTTAAAGATGGTTTCTTAAGAGCCTAGAATATATGCCCAGAACGAATATAAAGGCCCAAAGGAGAAAAAATGAAGTAAAAGAAAGAAAATTCTAAAAATAATGCCTAGTAAACTTTTTGTCTAAAACCTATGGCTTGGGGCGCCTGGGTGGCTCAATTGGTTAAGCGTCTGCCTTCGGCTCAGGTCATGATCCCAGGGTCCTGGGATCGAGTCCCGCATTGGGCTCCCTGCTCGGTGGGAAGCCTGCTTCTCCCTCTGCCACTCCCCCTGCTTGTGTTCCCTCTCTCGCTGTGTCTCTCTCTGTCAAATAAATAAATAAAATCTTTAAAAATAAAAAATAAATGGATGAAAGACCTAAATGTGAGACAGGAATCCATCAAAATCCTAGAGAACACAGGCAGCAACCTCTTCAACCTCAGCCGCAGCAACTTCTTCCTAGAAACATCACCAAAGGCAAGGGAAGCAAGGGCAAAAATGAACTATTGGGATTTCATCAAGATAAAAAGCTTTTGCACAGTGAAAGAAACAGTCAACAAAACCAAAAGACAACCGACAGAATGGGAGAAGATATTTGCAAATGACATATCAGATAAAGGGCTAGTATCCAAAATCTGTAAAGAACTTATCAAACTCAACACCCAAAGAACAAATAATCCGATCAAGAAATAGGCAGAAGACATGAACAGACATTTTTCCAAAGAAGACATCCAAATGGCCAACAGACACATGAAAAAGTGCTCAATATCGCTCGGCATCAGGGAAATCCAAATCAAAACCTCAATGAGATATCACCTCATGCCAGTCAGAATGGCTAAAATTAACAAGTCAGGAAATGACAGATGTTGGCGAGGATGTGGAGAAAGGGGAACCCTCCTACACTGTTGGTGGGAATGCAAGCTGGTGCAGCCACTCTGGAAAACAGTGTGGAGGTTCCTCAAAAAGTTGAAAATAGAGCTACCCTATGACCTAGCAATTGCACTAATGGGTATTTACGCTAAAGATACAAATGTAGTGATCTGAAGGGGTACGTGCAACCCAATATTTATAGCAGCAATGTCCGCAATAGCCAAACTATGTAGAGCCAAGATGTCCATCGACAGATGAATGGATAAAGAAGATGTGGTATATACATACAATAGAATATTATACACCATCAAAAAAAAAAAAAAAAAACCGAAATCTCCAGGGGCACCTGGGTGGCTCAGTTGTTAAGCATCTGCCTTCAGCTCAGGTTCCTGGGATCAAGCCCCACATCAGGCTCCCTGCTCAGCGAGAAGCCTGCTTCTCCCTCTCCTACTCCCCCTGCTTGTGTTCCCTCTCTCACTGTGTCTCTCTCTGTCAAATAAATAAATAAAATCTTAAAAAAAAAAAAAAGAAATCTTGACATTTGCAACAATGTGGATAGAACTAGAGGTATTATGCTAAGCAAAATAAATCAATCAGATAAAGACAAGTATCATATGATCTCACTGATATGAGGAATTTGAGAAACAAGACATAGGATCATAGGGGAAGGGAGGGAAAAATGAAACAAGATGGAACCAGAGAGGAAGACCAACCATAAGAGACTCAATCTCAGGAAACAAACTGAGGGTTGCTGGAATGGTGGGGGGTGGGAGGGATGGGGTGGCTGGGTGATGGATACTGGGGAGGGTATGTGCTATGGTGAGCGCTGTGAATTGTGTAAGACTGATGAATCACAGACCTGTATACCTCTGAGACAAATAATACATTATATGTTAAAAAAAAAAGAAGAAGAAGAAGAAGATAGCAGGAGGGGAAGAATGAAGAGGGGGTAAATCGGAGGGGGAGATGAACCATGAGAGACTATGGACCCTGAGAAACAAACTGAGGGTTCTAGAGGGGAGGGGGGTGGGGAGATGGGTTAGCCTGGTGATGGGTATTAAAGAGGGCACGTACTGAATGGAGCACTGGGTGTTATATGCAAACAATGAATCATGGAACACTACATCAAAAACGAATGATGTAATGTATGGTGATTAACATAACATAATAAAATTTTTTAAATAAATAAATAAATAAATGAAGGCAAGCTATGGCTCCCCTATACATGCTGGCCGGTGACAAATATTAAGAGGGAAAAGAATCTTGGAAGCATCCAATCACATTTAGTTTACCAGATTATTTTTACATGGATAAATGGGTTTTTGAAATTTTATTACATACATTGCTAGATTCCAATTTTTCCAAAGCAGTACAGGGCGGACAGTCTTCAATAAATAAAAAATTGGAATACAAGCGGATAGGGCACAGACAAGATGATTTCAGGTCCACTTTAAGACTGAACAGAATTAGAAAGGTAATATAGCACCCAGAACCTGATAAATTTACACTAGACTTTCACAACCCGGATGAAAACATTAATTTGTAATCTAAATATCCTGTAGAAGGAAACTACTGCCTCACGGCCCTGATATTTTAAGATCCGGACAGCCAGCGATGTGGTGGTGACTGGTGTCCATTCACAAAGGCCTTTTGTGAGGAGTCAGGACACTTCTCAGCTCTCACCACACAGGACTCACTGTCAACACAGTCCTGAGGTACGTTCAGAAGCCAATATGTGGATGTCGCTGGGCTCGGGTGTCCTTTCATGCCATGAAAACTCACTCTCTCCGTAACTAGATCACAGACCGAAGCCTGGGGGCCAGATTCAGCCCACAGGCTTGTCTTATTTGCCCTGCTCAGGTATTTTGTTTTTAATTAATTGCTAACTTTTAAAAATTGGGAGATTTCGTGTGAAATTCCGTTATTACCAGTGGGCATGAATTTCTGCAGCGCAATCATCTGGAGCTGAATAGCAGTGTCCCCCTTTGCTGGAAGCATGTCCCACCAGTGCCCTGCTGTGCACCCCTGCAGGAACCCATAGCTATCCGGCATGGGGACAAGAATGCTGGTCCTTGGGCCAGACTCCTGGATGTGTGACCTTGAGCAAGCCCTTCCTCTTCTGTGACCCTCAGCTTCCTCTCATGTAAAATGGCCGTAATCATAGTGCCCATCTCATGAGATTGTTCAGGGGATTGAGGGCGTTAAAACATGTAAAGCACTTAGAGTTGCCAGACACACAGTGGTAACCAATAAACGTCTGTTGTTCTTTTGATTATTAATTCTTAGCATCTTACCGATCCCACTTCCCTCATGCATATTACTTGCCTGGCCTCTATTGTTGTTTTTGACCCCAGCTCTAGGTATAACCCCGCCCTCAACTGGAGGGAAAGGAGACAGTCCTACTAAGTGCTAGCACAGGTTCGCCTGGTGTATTAATAAGAGCCCAGAGTCTACAGTCAGACAAGCTGGTTGTTTTTTTGTTTTTTTGTTTTTTTGTTTTTTTTTGACAGAGAGAAACATAGCGAGAGAGGGAACACAAGCAGGGGGAGTAGGAGAGGGAGAAGCAGGCTTCCCCACGGTGCAGGGATCCCGATGTGGGACTTGATCCCAGGACCCTGGGATCATGATCTGAGCTGAAGGGAGACGCTTAAGGACTGAGCCACCCAGGCGCCCCCCGACAAGCTGGTTTTCAACCCCAACTCCACTACTTCCGCTATGTCCTTAGACAGATTACTTAACTCTCTAAAGCCCATGTTTACTTACTTCTGTAATATAGTAATGGAACTGTCATGAATCAATGGGCGTAGCACATAGTAGGTTTCAGCGTTTCAGCTTTTATTATTAAGAGCAGCAGACCACAGCATCCTCCCCGGGCCTGGGTCACTCAGTTTCTCCCAGTGGGCTGCCAGGGCCAGTCAGGAGTGTGAGCCTGGCTGGAGACTGTGTCCCGCGGGCGTTGCCAGGTAAGGGAGATAGGAATTAGGAGAAAACCAGGTATAGCTTGGAGCTACTCATAACTAACCCCCTGTTGCCCTTTATATTGTTACCCCCAAATATATACCCCAGATAGCATTAAAACTTACATGGCCTTGAAATTAAAAACAATTCGGGCGCCTGGGTGGCTCAGTTGGTTGAGCGACTGCCTTCGGCTCAGGTCATGATCCCGGGGTCCTGGGATCGAGTCCCACATCGGGCTCCCAGCTCGGCAGGAAGCCTGCTTCTCCCTCTCCCACTCCCCCTGCTTGTGTTCCTGCCCTCGCTGTCTCTGTCTCTGTCAAATAAATAAATAAAATCTTTAAAAAAAAAATTAAAAACAATTCTTCTAAGATGGAAGCAGATTTTTTTTTCTACATTTCAAATAAAAAAAGCATCTAAGCATATGACAAAGGGATGAAGGCATTTCAAGTTCTTAATGTTTTCCAAAATAATCCCTCAACCCCTAGACAGACTTCTCAAATCATTGCCTTCACAGCGGGACATCCACCCACAGCTTGAATTCTCTCCAAATCTTATCAAAGATTTAAAAATAACTTTTAAAATAGCACTGTAGACAGTCACATTAAACAGTGTCTGAGAACAGATGACCTCAACAGTATTTCTTAAAGAATACTTTCTACTCTTCAACTTGTTTTAGGCTCAATGATTCTAAAATTTTTCATTTCTTAGAAGAAGCAAAAAAGTGTTTCTTCTATCCACAAAAGAAACAGAGACAGTCACGAACATGAAAGTGTTGACTCAATAGGAAAATCCTCCTTGTGAAATTATTGCCTGTAGAGAAAGGTTTTCCGAATCTCAATGACAATAAGATTAAAAAATAGCTGAATGTTAAATCAATTTTTTAATTTTTTTTATTTTATTATGTTACATTAATCACTATACATTACATCATTAGTTTTTGATGTAGTGTTCCATGATTCATAGTTTGCATATAACACCCAGTGCTCCATTCAGTTTTTAAAACTAATCAAGACATGGACAAGAATGATCATATCAGCTTTATTCTGAAAAGCCAAAAAAAAAAAAAAAAGCTAGAGAGAGAGGGGGGAGGGAGGAAGAAAAAGGAACAAAGAAAAGCAACAAAAATTGATCAACAGTAGATAAGTAACTTGTGGTAAATTCATATAATAAAATACCACACAGCAATGAAAAAGAATAAAGTACTGCTATATGTAACAAGATGAATGAATTTTGCAGACATAATGTTAAGCAAAGGAAACAAATCTCAGAATACTGGTTACCTTTGAGAGAGATTGGGAGGGAGCTTGAGAGAATTTTCTGGGGCACTGGAAATGCTTTATATCTTCAGCCAGATGGTGTTTTCATAGGTTTATTTGTACATAAAAATTTACTGAGCTGTACACTTAAGATTAGTGGACTTTATTACATTTAAATTATACCTCAATTAAAAAGTAAATTTAAAAAGTGAATCAGACTTTGGATGTGTTTATCAACTACACGTGGGTCCTTTATGGGCTCTGTAGAAAGTTTCAGTTTTGTCACTAAAAAAAAAATTAATATAACATTTGTATTTTACATTGTCATTAAAATTCTTTGTCTTTGGAGTAAAAGTCTGTGTTTTATTCATTAAGTAACACTTTGGGGGGGCCTGGGTGGCTCAGTCAGTTAAGTGTCTGCCTTGGGTTCAGGTCATGATCCTGGGGTCCTGGGATCGAGCCCTGCGACAGGCTGCTGGCTCCCTGCTTCTCCCCCTCCCTCTTCCTCTGTCCTTCCTTCCCACTCGTGCTCACTCTCACGAGCATGGTCTCTCTCTCTCTCTCTCTCATACATAAATCTTCTTCAAAAATTAATATTTTTGCTGTTTTTCAGGAAAATTAAAAAGTCTCTTCGTGTATCTAAACCAAACAACCTATGTCAAGTTTGAACAATCCTGGAAGCCTCATGTTTCCATAATTCCATATCATCGAGTCCTTTTTTGTATGAGAGTTGGCTATGGGTGCAGGGGTAAGAAAATGGCCTTGAAATGGTTAGATCTGAATCAGAATCCCTGTTCCACCGGTCACCAGCTAGAGGACCTTGGAAAATCACTTCCCCTCCCTGAATCTCTGTGTTCTTATCTGCAAAATGGAGGCGATTCCTCCCTCATAGGGTTATTGAGAGAATCCTGTGACAGAAAATTTGTAAAACTCTTGGTACACACTTTTTAAGTGGAAACTATTGCTAAATAAAAGAGAGCATTTAGCAGTCTTTATTTTATTTTTATTTATTTGAATTTTTTTTTTACTTATTTGAGAGAGAGAGAGCACAAGCATGGGGAGCAGGAGAGGGAGAAGCAGACTTCCCACGGAGCAGGAAGCCCTATGCGGGGACCCCAGGATCATGACCTGAGCCGAAGGCAGACGCTTAAGGACTGAGCCACCCAGGTGCCCCCTCTAAGTGTTTATTTTAAAAAGAGCATGGCACACGCTCCAAAGTATCCAAGCCCCAAAGATTTATATCTAAGAAATGTAGGAAAAGCCAAAACTTTTGCCCATTTTTATTAACAATAGTATAATCTTTGGTTCAGCCCTGACCCTACAGTGAGTCTTCACTCTCTCTGCTGCCTATTCTAATATCTCCATCCTCTCTGGCCTTCCATCACTACAACAGAACATTCCTTTGCTTTTCTCCCCAGAACTCCCTGTCAGCCACCTGAAGGTTAGTCCCACTCCAAGGCCTGGAGCTTCCACTTCTCCCCCAGGAGGCTGCCTAAAGCATCTTTCCATAAAGGCAGATTATTGTTACCAAAATCCCAGAAGGTGACATATTCTCTACATTTTTCCAAATAAAATAACTCAGTTATGGTTTGTGGAAAATAAACAGCCAGCCATGAACATACACGTCCACAGAGATGGAAAATAAACATGACTGAGAAAGTCTGCTGCTTGTTTATAGTTCAGTTGTGAATAAAACTCCAGGCCCTAGCCTCAGTAGCAGGCACCAAAAAGAAGTTAATATTGGAAAAGTGCTTCTGTAAACTCAAAGTTGCTTTGAATTTCTAGGTCACTGGAAGACAAACCTGAGTGTATTTCTCAAAGGGAGAGGGCATTATGGGCATTTAGGGACGACAATTCTTCCCTGCACGGTTTTGTGCTGTTGCACGTTCTGAGATGCTCAGGGGCCTTGGCTCCACCCAATGAGGGGAAAACAGACCCCTTCAGGGATACAGCATGCTTGGCAACCAAGTACAGCCTGGCATCCTCTCCCTGGTTGGGGGGTGGGGGCGGTCAGTGCCAATGGGATGGGAACCCAGAATATAAATTAAGTTTAGTTGCAGGAAAATAAATCGACATTTCTTACAAGGATGTGGCTGGAGCTTGGTACTCATTAACTCCTGTCTGGTGGGAAGCATTCAGGCTGGAGAGTGGGGCTGCCATGGGCAAATGTGTAACACCTAAGGGAATGCCAGTCATATCATACATACTGTAGATTTGTATGTTTGTGAAACAATTTTACCACTGATGAATGTATCTTGAGAGAGGGACACCTTTACTAATTTGGACAATGATGCCATAAAGACCAGAGGTGGCCCTGACAGGGATTTTGAAGACCTTGGGATCTATGCTCTTATTAGATGTCACTGGATCACTATGCACCATCCCCCCACCTTTCATACGGGGATAATGCAAACCTATTGTAGGACTGGTCAGACGGCCGGCTGAAAAGAAGATAAGCACTAAGAAGAAAATGAATCCTATCATTAAGAGCTTGTTTATTTCTCTTGGGCACTTGAGATAATGTCTTTGAAAGCATTTTGAAAAGTCTGAAGTACTGTAACAATGGTAATTGCAGAATTAGCTGCTAAAAGAGCTGCCCGCTAGAATGCAAGCTCCAAGAGGCCAGGGAGTTTTGTATCCTCAGTGCCTAGAATAGTGCCTGGTATATAATTGGTCCTTAATAAATAGATGATGTATTAATAGATGAAAGAAAAGAGGACTCATTGACACTTGAACTCTTGGTGTTTTTAATAGAGTTGTAAGGTTGACGTGGGTCTCATGCTTTTCTCTGTATTTTCTCAACTCAAGCAGTGATCTTCCAAATGAGACATAAGTTGTGGTATAGTTAAAGATTATATATGTACGTGGAGGTGCTCAGCAAATGGTTAATTTTTTATAGGGAGGCAAAGTAGGGTGGTGGCAAGAATATAAGCTTTGGGGTAGGACTATCTGGATTTGAACTGATTGGACAAATTTCGATGGGCCTCAGCTTTTTCACATGTAATATGGGATAAACATCTTAGCATACAGGATTGCTATAAGGATTAAATGAGAAAATGTATGTAAACCACTTAATGCAATGCCTGGAACATAGGAAGTATATATAGGAGATATTATCCCAATATATAATTTTCACTTTACTTAGCACATCTCCTTCCTCTGAAGGCAAATTTCAGGATATAAGAATAGACTGTATATTATATATACCAGGGACATGCTACCTCAGGATCTTTGATTAGATCTGGAATGTTTTCCAGCAGATGTCCATTTTCTTCCAGTGAATCTCCTCAGATTTACCTTCTCAAAGTAGGCTACACAGGATTTCCCATTCATAATTCACAAGTCCATCCCCCTTACCCTACTCAGTTTTTTCCCCCAACACCTATCACCTTTTAACCTACTACTTTCTATGCCATTTATTTTTATTCTGCACTCACAAGAATATAAACTCCAGGACAGGGATTTTTGTCTGTTTTGTTCACCAACACCTTAGTGTCTAGATCAGTGCCTGACCCAAGGTAGGCACTCAATAAATATTTGTAAAATTGAATTGTTAGTTTAAATATATTCCCACTGAATTTTATGCTTTTTAGTTTGGACCCATTATTTAGTTCGTCAACTTGATTTTGAGAAATGATTACCTGCTTTCATCCTGCATCTTTCAGTGTGGCCCATCACCCACATTCCATGCAACCAGCCACACCAGGGAAAACTCCAGGCCTCCAACCCTTTTCAATAACTAGCTGTATGAACCTTGGAAGTTTACTTAGCGTCTCTGTGTTTTGTTTGCATCACTTATAAATGAAGATAAAAACCATCTCCCCTCCACAAAATCTTAGGAGTGATTCAATGAGCCAATGCACATGAAGACCTTACAACAGTGCCTGGCACACAATAAATATTAGCTATTGTGATTCTATTTACAGCCAAATCCAGGACCCTATTGCTCCCTGTTGGGGTATTCATCCTCTCTTACCTCTTCTTTCATTTCCCATCAGATCTGAAACTATGCTGTCTCTTCAACTTCAACTCTCCTCTTTCTTCCATTAAGCCTTTTGTTTTTTAAGCATTTGCTATTAGACCCAAATTGTTTTTGGGATCTCCAGGTAACTCTGTGACTAACCTGTGCCTGGACTAAAGCTTTCAGGTTTCAGCACTGTGGGTCTAAGAAAAATATCCATGGGAACAGGGGGGGGGGAATTTTCCTTACAAGTCGCTTTATTCAGTGTTAATCCAAAACTTTTTTTTTTTTAAGATTTTATTTATTTATTTGTCAGAGAGAGCGAGCACAAGCAGGGGGAGCGGCAGGCAGAAGGAGAAGAAGCAGGCTCCACACTGAGCAGGGAGACTGACCGGGGACTCGATCCCAGGACGCTGAGATCATGACCTGAGCCAAAGGCAGCCACCCAACTGACTGAGCCACCCAGGCGCCCCCAAAGCTATTTTAATACTGTCATTTATCACCAATAATCTACCTCATTTCATTTAAGAATGCTTTTTTTTTTTTTTAGGGGGTGGTTAGGAGCAGAGGGAGAGGGAGAGAGAGAAACTTAAGCAAGCAAGCTGCATGCCCAGCGTGGAGCCAGAAGTGGGGCTTGATCTCAGGAACCTCACTGAGATCATGACCTGAGCCTAAACCAAGAGTTGGACACTTAACCAATTGCATCACCCAGGCACCCCTGTTTTTAGTTTCTAAACAATGTGACCCTCAACATCTTGAGTTGTACTATTAAAGAGAAAATAATTTCAAGTCTTCTAAAACAATTTTTTTTTTTTTGCCTTGAAACTAATTTAGAGATCCCTAATATGTGTATGCTCTCTGAACTTATTCTGATGCCAGAGGAGAAGAAAATAGCCTATTCCCTGGAAAGGCTATGCTATCTTAACTTGGACAGTGTAAAATCTGCCCTACCTCACACTACCAGGCTCAGGAAAAGGAGGCTGCCAGCAAACTTGGCTAAAGGTGTGGAGGTAAGAGGTCCAAAGGATTAAATTTCCAGCTCCCAAAATAACCTCTGAGTACTCCTGTCACCTCAAATCAGGTCCTGCATGCTTCTTCATGCTGGAAGAGTGCCACCTCTCTGGCCCAATCCCAGGAGGCCCTGTGGAGCCCTGGATGGCCCTCTGTCTCCAGAGGACAGCCCCCTAGAGAAGCTGGGGAGCCCACTGTATTAAAGGTAGACATACAAGGTCCATCTTCTCTCTTCTTATACTCTTATCATTCTTCTCTTTCTTTAACGTCCTCTCTTCTACCTTCTCCTCCACCTGCCTTTAGACTAATAGAAGGCCTCAGGACAGAGTTTTCCAAAACTTATTAATAGGAGTACCACTGTCATATATCCTTCCCTCGCACTATGTCCAAATCCCACCTGTACTATTTCCTTAAATTAGCTCACTTTTTCACTTACATTTGTAAAGACTAGTTATTGATGTATAGCACTGCTTTAAATTTAAAACAATTTTCACTTGCCATAAACAGAAGGCTCACACATAAATATAATTAAAACAAAACTATATAGTAATGGAATTTTAGTCGGATATGGTGCAGGCCTTGTGTCTGAGTCCTACTGTATTAGGTTAAGGAATGCTGGAGAAGTGTACAAGACGGACTGGCATCAAAGTGAGACTTCTTCCTTGAAATGGAGACTGGAAAGAGGACCAAAAAGAGAGCAACTTGCTCATCTTGTTTTTAAATATCATGTCTATATAAAACTTAAGCATTCTCACTTTGGGAAATATTGCTTTGAATTTTAGACTCACACAAGGCAAAGAAGTTTGTGAAATTTTATAAGCCTCATTTCCTTCAAGCAAGCACTGAGTACATTTTTAACTGTACTCAAAAACTTGTTGCACATTTATTCTCAGTATTTGTGCACAGCTTTTGACCAACTACCACGGAAGTGTTTTGGATATAAGACTCTTTCCCGTGGATCACGAATTGCGGCATATGAATGCATCTTTGGAAGCCATCTAGCCCAAATCTTGGCCCATTTCCATTTTCCCGAAAAGAGAGTCGGGGTTCGAGGCCGAGGGCGATTTGCCCAAGGTCACGCAGAAGGTGGTCTAATTTTTGTGCTCCTGCAGCCCCGGGAAAAAGCGATCTCGTCCCTCAGAACGCTTCGTCGCCTGGCTGGCGGGAAGCCAGACCTCTCGCCTCCACTGTTGACGGCAGTTGCCATGGCAGCGGCGCTTTATTCCCCGCCTCGTCCTAGTGACGCCAGGAGACCAGCGCCCAATGGGAAAGCAGCTCGGCGCCACGCAGCGCCTTTCGCGGCGGGCACCGCCTTCGCAGCCGGGCGAGGAGCGTTGGCTGCGAGGGGAAGGCTGGCTCGGGTCGCGGCCGCGGCGAGTCGCACCGTTTTCCAATCTGTCCGCGTCCGCCGCCGCCCGGGACAGAGCCACGATGTTCGGGATGCTGAGCAGCAGCTTTGAGGATGATCCCTTCTTCTCGTGAGTGTGGGGGGACGGGAGCCCGCGGTCGCGCGGGAGTTGAGGGATCTTGAAGGGAGCTATTTTAAGGGAAAAGTGCGCGAAAACTGTGAGGAAGGCGAGGGGGAATTTGAGTAACTTCAGGAGGCGGCTTGGGGGGAGAAGAGGACTCGAGGGCGTGCGAGGGGGGGGAGGAGAGAAGTTAGGGGTGTGGGAGGGAGGGGAGCGAAGGATTGGGGGGTTGAGGAGGG